>NW_014010147.1:1412-6188 GCF_000611645.1 Monoraphidium neglectum
CCCCCCCCCCCCGGCTGGCCGTTTGGGACAAGTGGCCCTCTCTGCCTGCTTCCCACCACCCACCCCAATCCCCAATGCCCCTTCGTCCGTCCCCGCGGCCAGCCGCCGGCCGCCCGCACACCTCTGACGGCACCGCGTGCGCGTCATCGCTTAAGCGGGTGACGCGCTGCACGAGGCCGTCCTCCTGGCTGCACGGCAAGGGCAGCCGCTACAACAAGAACGCCCCCTCCAAGCGCGCGACCTGGCTCAAGCACAACCGCCCCAGCCTGCGGCGCTACCGCCAGAGCGCCCCTCCGGCGCGTGGCTGCGGCGGCTGTGGCGGCGGCGCTGGGTGCGGCTGGCGCGCTCGTGCGGTGGCTGCGCCTGGCGGTGCCTGGCCTGCTTAGTGCCTGGTCACGGCAATGTAATGTGCCTGCGCAACTGTGGAGCAAAGCGATGCGGGCGCGCTCCATTGCCAAAGCAGAGCACAGACAGACCTGCAGACTGCGTACAGCACCATAAAGAGTAGGAGTCGGCTGAGTCTTTGAGCGGGTGCCACAATTGATGATTACCCTAGCAGGTGCTTTCTGCACAGCAAATGCATGGCACAAAGAATCACGTCTTGAACAGCCAGCAACGGGGCAAGAACTGTTAGGCATCTCTCACAGCAAATGCCAGCTCGACGATGGCGGCGCGCGTATTGACTGGGATGGCCTCAAGCTCGGCCACCTGGGAGCGCAGCGCCGCAGCAGTGGCAGCAGCGTTGCGTGCAGTGTGCTCGATCGCGTCCAGGGTGATGTCAGGCAGTGACAAAGGCGGCGCAGACAGGAAGGCTCGCGCGGCGGCCCGTAGGCTGCTGTCTGCGGTGGCCAGGTGCGGTGCAAAGGCGGCAGCGATGGCCGCTGTGCCCAGCTTATCACTCAGGGTGCGCACAATCGTCTTGGCCGAGTCGGCGAGGAAGGCGCTCGTGTCGCACCCGGTTGGAAGCCCCAGGGACGTTGCCGCTACACTTGGGAGTGCAGCAGCTAGGTCCACGTGGGAGGTTTCGTCACAAAAACCCAACATGTTCTCAAGAGCAAGAATCAATGCACGACGCGGTTTGCTTGCGAATGCGACTGCATGCCCGATTGCCGCCACCAAAGCGCTGCTCGCGGCCACCAACTCCGCGGCGCCACCCCAACAAAGCGATAATATCAGGTTGTCCACGTGATGTGACTCAGACGACGTGTCTAACAGTCCGAGCACCAATGTGGCAAGCACACTATCATTGGTTGCTACATACATACAGGAAGTAGTGTCGATGTCAGCGATGCTGGCCAGGACAGACCCCACGCCCCAGTTGGGTGCCGTGTATGCCCTTACAATTGTGGCAAGAGCCCCGTGCACAGATACGATGTTGCGTGCGCAGTCCTCGCTGCTGTTAGCAATGTTGGCTAGTATTGAGGCAGCTGCCTGGCCAACATCGGGGGCCGCAAGCGCCCCCAAAAGCGCGGGTATCATGCCCTTGGATTCCGCAACACATCGTGCCGCTTTAATTGTTTTCGAGGTGAGGCGCTCAAGAATGTGTCCTGCATCGCATGCTCTTGTGCTACCAGAGTGAATTGCCTCCACCAGGGCTGGCAACAGCCCATCAGCCTCGGCCACCAAGCGCGCAGATTCCTCGCTTGAAAAAACAAGACCTCCCAGCAGCTGTGCTGCGCTGTGTGCAGTAGTGCCACAGCGTAGCGCATCCACCAGGGCAGGTAGGAGTCCGTCGGCCTCAATCATCAAGCGCGCCGAGTGCGCGCCAACGTGCGCAAGGTGCTCGAGCAGCCACATCACGATTTCTGTGGGCGCATGCACACCAGAGCACCCAGCCTTCACTAAGGCTGACGCGAGGCCCTGCATCTCAACGCAGCGCGCGAGGTCGTCGCCGCCTAAAAAGGTCTGCACAAGCGCCCGGCTGGCCGCCTCAAATGCGCAGGGAATATGCAGCTGGGCGACCAGCGCAGGCAGCATGATTGCGATGTCGTGCACGGGCAGCTTGCAGATGAGCTGCTCGAGCACTAGAGCAGCATAATTGCAGTGCTCTGCCGCCAGGGCAGCCAGGAGCGCGTCGACTGTTGAAGGCAGCTCCTCGGCAGACGGCATGCGATCGTTCCCGATGTCTCTGGAGAGCTTCCTCAGGGCAACAAAATCCAGCTGCTTGCCGATGCTCGGCGCTGCGCAGGGCCCCGCCGCTGCGTCGACTTGCGTCTGCGCCCAGGCGCCGCACTTTGACAGACCCTCCTCCATGCCGATCGTCGTTTGACGGACGTCACCCTCCCTGGCGACATCCGCGGCAAGACACGGGCAGCGGACCACAGCTCTGAGTAGATTCATGTCAGATCGCGCCTAGATCAGACTTCGAACCAGCGGTGTGGGCGTACGAGGACAAGTAGAATGATAACTGGATGTGACAACTGATATGATAACGTAGGTTGATCTAGAACGCCACGGTATCTAGCTGGTATCTAGTGTGAAAGGCAGCATCGCCAGTGATTGTTTGACCGGTACAGGCTCACAGGCGGCTGGCAACGCTCAGGCAACACTTCATGTTCGCGTGTCCCGCCGACATATATAATGCTGTCCTGTGCGGCGCTCCAAACGCTTTATCAATGACACCTTGTCACATACCCATACAGGTGCCCATTGCAGAGTAGGAGCTCACACTCGGATGCGCAGCGTGCTGAGAACACAGCTGGCCCACTCAACCTGCCCCACTCTATCCGAGCAGCACCCGCTTCGCCGCTTGGCCCATTGCACTACGGTTTCCCCTGCTGTCCCTCACGCGCACTTCACGCCGGCACAAGCAGCAGCGCGAGCCGCGCGTCGTTGCGCAGCTTGCGGTCCAGCTCATAGTACTTTGACAGCGCCGCCTCCTCGTGGCGCGCCAGGCGCCGCTGCATGGGGAGTCGGCGTGGCCGCATGGCAAAAGGTCGATCGCGGCAACATCATGCACGAAGGCAGCAGCATTAGGACATGCGCGCGGACGGAGGAGCGTCCAGATGCGGATGAGCAGCCACATGCAGATGGGCGCCGCCCGCCCATTGCCGTCAGCCGACCAGGCCTCCAGCGCGCAGCCACCTGCAGTATGTTGATCCTGAAGCCGGCCTCCTGCGCCGCCACCTCATGCTCCTCCTCCTCTGCGGGCGTCAGCATGTCCCTGTCGCGAGAGAACGCCGCCTGGCGCCGCGCCAGCGCCGCCTGCTCCTCGTCCAAGCGCGCCTGCCATTTTCGTAGGGGAGGGCGGCAGGTGCGGCAGGCTCTTGATGCATACACCCAGAGAAAGCGCAATTACAGGCTGGCCGGTCACGCACGCGCGAGCGCTGTGCGCGCCGTCCCCACACGGCACCCGCACCCCACAAAAAAACCGCATGCCCGCACGCACCCGCACGCACAAGCAAGCACGCCACTGCCCTGGCAACCGGAAACCGCCATCTTGCGCATTTGACCATGCAGCAGGGCCCTGCCATCGCTTGACACCTGTATTATGTTGGCGCGCTGCACCAGCCTATCCTTCAGGGCCCGCAGGCAGCGCTCCCGCACCGCCAGGCACTGCTCGCGCGTCATGCCGCCCGCGCCAAGCCCCGGGGGCAGGAACGGCGTGAGGTAGTCGGCGGCGGAGGACGCCTCGTCGGGCGGCTCGTCATCACTGTCCTCCGCCTGCAGCGCGAGCGGCGGCGGCGGGGGCGTCAGTGGCACGCGACAGCGGTGGAGGCGCTGAGCCAGCAGGGCGCTGCCTGCGGCTGCCCCGTCAACAAAGCGTTAAGCTTGGTGGTGCCCTCGCGTTCGATGACCGCAGCGCTGCTTTCCATCCGTTCGTGCAGCCGCGCTTTGTCAGCCGTGTCCTGGCCAGCAAGCTTCTCCGACTCCGGTGTGTGTGCCATTTTGACCCAAAACCAGCCCCGCCTCCCACCCTGCCACCCCAGGAGCCGTCCCGCCTGTGGCCCCGGCCCACCTTGACGCGCGCCACGTCATAGTAGGGCACCTCCAGCGCAATGCCCTGCTCCTGCCCCGCCCTCACGCGCGCGATCTCGCGGCTCTCCCACTCGCTGTCGCGCACGGCCTGGCACGCGTCGCGCTCGGCGGCCTGGAGGGTGCGGAAGAGCTGCAGCAGGTCCAGGGCGCGCGGCTTGGGGGCCAGGGGGTTGATCTGGGCGAGATCCGAGTTTATTGGTGTGAGGACGGGGCGGCGATGCGGGTCGCGTTACTGGGCAAGAGGCTAGAGAGAGAGAGATGCCTGACGTCGCTTCTGCAAGCGATGAAACTGGAAGAAGCCACGGCCAAGGAGAGGGCGACGCAGCTCTGCCACTCCGCGTGACATCACAGGGGCGACGCTAGACCACAGCGCCAGCCGCCCGGCGCGCCGCGCCGCGCCCCGCACCTGCACCGCCTGCGCCGGGCCGTCGCGCTGCAGCACCACGTGGCCGGCCGTGATGCGCCCCTCCCCCAGGTGGTACCGCACCTCCACCCGCCCCGCCGCGACGTGGAACACGCGCTTGGCCACGTCCTCGTCAGCAGGCTTCGACGCGTCGCGGGAGAACTTCTCGGCCATCTTCATGATCGCCAGCGCCCGCTCGCCCGCGCCGGCGCCGGCGCCGGCGCCGACGCCGCCCTCCACAGGCGCAGCGACTGCCGACGACGACCCACCGCCGCCGCCCGCGCGCCCCATCGCCAGCGCCGGCACGCTCTGCGCGCCGCCGCCGGCGGCCGCGGCCGCCGCGCCGCCGCCGCCGGCCCCACCCCCAACCGCACCCCCGCCACCGCCCGAGGCGG
>NW_014010147.1:6410-7133 GCF_000611645.1 Monoraphidium neglectum
GGTCGCGCTGCGGTACTCGAGCCGGTCCTCTCTGCCCGCAAAAACCTCGGAGATCTTGACCCCCATGATCTCCTCGCGCCGCACGAGGCCGTCGAGGCGGGCGCGCGAGTAGAAGTGGATCGTGCGGCGCTCGCCCTTGGTGGTGGTAACGTGTTCGACCTCGAACAGGCTGCCCGGGCCAAAGTGCTCCTGGGGGTTTGCGGGGGCAAAAGGGCCGAGGGGAGCGTCAAGATAGGCGCAGGCGTGGTTTGCGGCGTGGGTGTGCGCAGCCTGTGGCAGGCCTCGGCGGCGGGGGGGCTTGCCGCAGGTGGCGGTGGGCGCGGTCGCGGCCGGCGTCTAGTCGGACTGCCCCGTCATATGGGACGGCGGCGTTTGCAATTTACATGCGGCGAGGCAACCCAGTATCAAAAGTATTGTATGCCGAGATCTGTCAGGAGGACAGGGGTTCGAGGAGAAGGGGGGAGATGAAGGTGCCCACCGTGACAGTGTCCTGCTGTGGCAGTGTGCGCCGCTCCTTGAGCTTGTCCTTACGGCGCTCAAACAGCTCGTGAACCTGGGGGCAGTGTGTGTGTATGGTGTGTGTGTGTGTGTGTGTGTGTGTGTGTGTGCGTGTGTGCGCGCGCGCGCGCGCGTGCAATTCACAGGCACCAGGGGTGCGATGCAGTGAGAGGCGAGTAGAAGTGCAGAACTGGTCCCAGGTCGACGGCCTCCTCACCAACCAGC
>NW_014010146.1:0-4256 GCF_000611645.1 Monoraphidium neglectum
CAACCCGTCCCTGCGGCCTTTCATCCCCCAAGGGCGACTCCCAGGCCCTGCGCGCCACCCTTCAGCGGCTGGACGGCAAGGGCTACAAAGCCTACCGCGACACCGAGGGCGCCTGGACCTTCCCCAGCTTCACGCTGCACGTCGACCACGTCCAGGTCAGCACGCGCTGAGTCAGCGCACTCCGAGCCGATACTTGGTCAGTGCAGTGCGCTGACTCAGCATTCG
Organism: Monoraphidium neglectum; assembly: GCF_000611645.1. Lineage (NCBI taxonomy): Eukaryota > Viridiplantae > Chlorophyta > Chlorophyceae > Sphaeropleales > Selenastraceae > Monoraphidium > Monoraphidium neglectum. Next base: position 226 of record NW_014010146.1, read on the forward strand.
TGATACGAGCAGGCATGAGAAAATCGGGGTAGCGCGATGTGCATGGCGGATGGACGTCGTGGCAGTGGGTTTGACGCCGGTGGCTCATATTCCCGGTCAGCGGTGGCGCAGAAACGGATGCCGGCCCCAGCACCGCCGGCCGATCAGCGCTGCCGCAGCAGCATCCGCAGCCCCAGCGCGCTCGGGCGGTCGGGACGCGTTGGGCAGCAGGTCGTTCGCCACTGGTCGGTGAAGCCGGGGGTGCTGCCCTCCGGACGCGCCAGCTCCCCCCAAGCCCAGTGCTTGCGCTGCAATCCCCACAGGGCGACCCTTACGCGGCCCCCAGCCGCCTGCGCGTGCGCGTGCCGGCCGCCGTAGCCGGGTTCCCCGGCCACCTCTGGTCCAGCCGCGTGCGCCGAGTGGCGTTGTGCGACTGGCTGGCGCGGCGGTTCGCTTCCCTTGCCAACACAGCCACACGGCAGGTGGGGGGGCTTCAGTCCTACGTCGGTGCTGCAGTGCCGCCGGAGCGACCCTATGGGCATGGTCAGACTTAGCCCCCGGCATCCCTTATGGGGCGATTCAGCTTGGTGTCAGGTCTTGAGACACCCAAACATGCCTGGACGTGCGAGCACGCAAGCACAAATATGCACAAGCACACACGCACGCGTGCACATACACGCACAAACGCGCGCACATACGCGCTCACACACACACACACATTCAAAACACTCACACATACATTTTCCGTGCATCACCCCTCGTGCTCATGCACACATGCGCGTGCGCACATACAGAATCAGCAGGGGTGGCATGGCGCAAAAGGCGGGGACGTCTCTATGGATGCGCCAAGTGGGTCCTCATCTGCTTGCCGCCTGTCTCAATGTCAAGTACTTGCTTCTATGTTCGATGAATTAGCGTCTTTGCGGCAAGCACGCGCTCACGCGTGCGCCGACACGGACGGGGGCCTCCTGCATGACAGGCGCGATCCCACACGCACATATGTAAACTCACACACATATACACATGCATATGCTCATGTACACATAAACTGAAACATACATACACACACACGCAGGCCAGCATGTGCTGGAGCGCAGCGCGGTGCTGCTGCTGCCAGACGGCACCCTCGAGGCGCGCTTCACTGTGGGGCTGCCGGCGCAGGGCCGCTCCATCATGGGCCAGTGGGCGGCGCAGATTCTGGTGCAGAACCTGCCAGGGTGAGCGCTTGGCATAAGGAAGCGAGGGCGTGCACACGGGCGAATCGGCGGGGCCGCTGAGTCGGCGGGGGACCTGGCGGCGAGAACGGGTGGGCGACACGCGCCCCCGCCAGTTGGAGGCCTGCATCGGCATGGGCGTGCCGCTGCTCCAGGCTCGCGGCGGCAAATGAGCTGGCTTGCTTCGTGTCGGCAAGGGCAGGCACGTGCGCAGCGAGCCGGGTGCAACGAGCCGCGCCCCCCTCTGAGCGACGAGCCGCGCCCCCCTCTGCCGTCCTGCTGCCCAAAGGTGGGTGGAGCAGGGGCTGCTGTACGCGCGGCAGGATCAGGCCGCCATCTGGCACCACATCCAGGTGACTGCGGCGCCCGAGCCGTGGATGTTAGAAGTTAAAACAGGCGGCCGCGGGGCGACGCGGCCAGTCGAGGCGCGGGCCCGCCGTGCCTGTGCAGGCAGCCTGGCGGATGCCGCTCCTGCGGCTGCCTTCTTTTCGCCCGTTGTCCGCTGCAGATGCAGTGCGGCGCGGTTTCGCGCTGCATAGCTCTGCAGATCGAAATGTGCGTTTTGCGCCCCTGCCCCCTTTCCCTTGGAAACACCTATGGTTGCTGCCTGACTCCTGCTCCCGCGCGCGCTCCACTACCTGTCCACCGTCCATGTGCCATTCGATCACCAAACGCCCCAAGGTCGTGGAGGATACGGAGGCGCTAAGGGCGGCGCTGCCCGCGGCCGGCCTGGTGGCGTTCGTGGGGGACGGCTCAGTGCTGCCGCGGCTCAGGCGCGTGCGGGCGCGCGGCCGCAGAGGGGGGGGGGCGCGGGAGGCTTGCGGTGCATGGCTGCTCTGAGGCGCGCAAGTCACGACCCAGAGAGCAGCAAGAAGCAAGGCACGCGCACGAGATCCGCTTTCCCCCGACCCTCGCGCCTGGAAACAAATCAAATCTGACCCTGCAGCCCCGCCTGCACCTTGATTCGTGCCTTCACCATTGCTAAAACTGACCCCCCCCCTGCTGCGCTGGACTCCCCGGCCCCACACAACTCCTGCAGCGGCGCGAGCGACGCGCCCATGCCCGCGGCCTCCGCGGTCCCCTTCTCGGCCCCCGACCCGCTCGCCGTCACCCTGGCCGCGCCCCACCGCGGCGCGGTGCGGGGGCTGGGCGTGAGGGCGGGGGTGACGCTTATTGTTGGGGGCGGGTTTCACGGGAAGAGCACCCTGCTGGACGCCATCCAGGTCGGCTGCTACAATAAGGTGAGGGATCACATCTCCCAGTGCGACTGTTGGTTCCCATGTCAAACACACGACTGCTCACAAACGCAGTATGTGTGGGATGTGTGAAACCGGATGCTGCGCGGGACTGTCAGGGGTTTCCAGTGGCTTTGCCCGATGCACCAATCGTGCGCCACGCCCCCAAAGGTGGCAGATGCAGTGGTTGCTCCTTTCAGACGAACACCCAGCAAGAGAAGCGCCTATTGAGCAGCGGCTGTTGAGCGAAGCACGGGCTCTCGCAGCTGCCCGCCGTGGATCACCCCCTCCCCCTCAAATGATGTCATCTCCCACGTCCACCTGTCGCGGTCACCCGTGTCGCCCCCGCCGCGTCACCCGCGCCGCGTCACCCGCGGCAGGTGCCCGGTGACGGCCGGGAGCTGGTGGTGTCCCTGGAGGACTGCGTCAAGGCGAGCGGCGGTTGCGGGCGGTTGCAGGCGGTTGCGGCGGTTGGACCGGCGCTTGTGCGCGGCCCCGCTTCCGATCGTCCAGGCGCAGGCGCCACTGTTCTGCGCCAGCCCTGTGACTGAAACCGCCACCTCAGAGCAGGAGCACCGCATCTCCAAACCTTGCTCTGCCTTGTCGCTCTCCGCACCTGGGGCTGCGGCCCCTTTACCTGTACACACATCTGCCCCAATGCCTCAAAGCATCCCGCTCAACCGTCAAAACCCTGCGCAGACACACAAACACACACACACACACACACACACACACACACACACACACACACACACACACACAAACACAAACACACACACGCAGTCAGACATACACACACACACATACGCAGTCACACACACACACACAAGCACGCGCACACACACAAACAACACACTACCTCTCTCAATGATACAAACCTTGCCCCAAATCCCAGATCAGGGCGGAGGACGGCCGCCGCGTGGAGGGCGTGGACATCCGCCCCTTCATAGGGGACCTGCCCGGCGGCAGGGACACGGCCGCGTTCCGCAGCGACGACGCCAGCGGGTCCACCTCCCAGGCTGCAAACATTCAGGCGGGTATCGGGCGGCGGGCAGGGGGTGCATGGGGCGGGGGCGGGGCCTTCGGCGCCGCTCTCCGCGAGCGCTGGGTTGCTATGGTGTTGTGCGGGCAGCGCAGCGGCCCTGCGTTCCTTTCTCGGGAGGATGGCGGCTTGCGCACACTGTCCTTCGGCACTGCGCGCCTGCGAGAGGATCCACACATGCGCGCGTCCTTTCGCGCAACCCCGCAAGCCCCAAAGCGCTCGTTCAACCCGTTTCCTGCACACGCACACGCACACATGTCAACCACCCTCCTCCAGCCCCCACACACACGTGCATGTGCATATGCATACATATACATGTATATAAATATAGTGTACACACATATATTGATTACTCGATGCATACGCCGCGTGTCGTCAACCCCAGGAGGCGCTAGAGGCCGGGTCCCGCCTGCTGCTGCTGGACGAGGACACCTGCGCCACAAATTTGATGGTCAGGGACGCCCGCATGGCCGCCCTGGTGGCGCGGGAGCCAATCACGCCGCTGACTCAGCGCATAGGGTGAGGCTGTGGAGGGTCTGTTGGGTGTGAGGGGGGGGGGGG
>NW_014010146.1:4445-6478 GCF_000611645.1 Monoraphidium neglectum
GGGGGGGGGGGGGGGGGGGGCGGGCCGCTGGCCGCTGGCGGGCACCAGCAGCTGCGCGCGCTGTGGGCGACGAGGCCGGCTGTTGCAGCCACATGCTGCCTCACGCCCTTTGGGTGTGCCCCTTCTCACCTTGAAACAGCCGTGTTTGTCCGCATCATGCTGGCAGACGCACTCGCGCACACGCATAAACACCCCCCCCCCCACACACACACACACACAAGGACAAGACACGCTCACCGTACTCAAACACACACGCACACTACAACCGCACGATTGCGTTCGCATTTCTCCGTTCCAAACATGCAACAGTGCCCTGCGCTCCCACGGCGTCTCGACGATCCTGGTGATGGGCGGCAGCGGCGATTACCTCGGACTGGCCGATGCAGGTGCGGGGCAGTAAGAGGACGCACGCGATTCGGTTGTGCTGTTCTGGGCAAACTAAGGGGCCCTCCGGTCCTGCATCAGGGGTGGCCTTCCCACACACGGTTTCTAGTCGCGCCTTCCTGTTGTCGTCAGTCCCGGGCTACGCTCCAGTGCGCCCCTGCGGCCCGTCTCTTGGTAACCCCCTGACGCCGCCCTCGACCTCGGCCCCTTCGCATGGGCACGGTTCAAACGCGCGCAGTGATCTGCATGGACAGCTACCGCGTCCTGGATCTAACTCAGCGCGCCCGGGACATCGCGGCGGCCCACGACCGCGCGGCCGCCGGCGCGGCGCCCTCCGCACCCGCGGCCCCGCCGGCCCCGGCCGGAGGCCTCAGCAGCAGCAGCGGCGGCGGCGGCGGCGGCGGCAGCGGCGGCGGCGGGCGCTCGGTGCATATCCCTGGGTACGGCCCCGTGGCGCAGCGGGCGCCGGCGGCGGTGTATTCGGAGGGGCCCGACGGTTTGAAGGTGGCGGCACGGGCGCTGGGGCTGATCAGCTACGGCAGCCAGGAGGTCCAGCTGTCGGCTGTGGAGCAGGTGATCTCATCTGATCTGATCTGATCGAATCTGGCTCCCCCTAGACGGCCCGATCTCACCTGCCGCGGTTCAAGTAAAATTCACAGCCTTCGACACGGTCTGACCTCATCTTGCATAAAGCATGAAGACGATCCTGCTGTGAGCTCGAGCTGTCGCTGTTGTTGTTTCAAAACCACTGCCGCATCACTTCATCCGCGCAGCTGGTGGACCGCTCCCAGACGCGGGCGATCGCCGACGCCCTCAAGTGGCTGCACGCGCGCGTCGCACGCGGCAGCGGCGGCGGCGGGCGGCGGACGCTGACTCAGCTGCTGGCTGAGCTGGAGGCCGAGTTGGACCAAAAGGTGTGGACCAGGGTTTTGGATCATGCGGGTCGCAGGGATCAGGGACTCGCACTTTGTGGACGAGATGGGGTGGCGATGCGCGGTGGATTGGAGCGGCGTCGGGCGCTGCAGGGACGTGGGGGCCTGGATTCCGGCTGCCGCCTGGGAGTGGTGCAAAAGTGGCTGCGAGGGGCGGGCAGCGGGGGAGGGCTGGCGGCAGGGGGCGCACCCGCCTGCGGTGGGTGCAGCTTGCAAGTCGCGCTTTACTCTGGCTTCACAGCATCTTGATCTCATCATTAGGCGGCCCGTTCGACCCCAAGAAACACTGTTGCCGGTGCTCCACCCCCAAATGCACTATCCTTGCCGATGCCACCGGTAGCATACACGCCACCACCCCTCCACCCCTCCACCCGTCCGCACCCGCCCCCGCAGGGCCTCGACGCCCTGTCGCCGCGGCAGCTGCTGGGCAGCTACGCGCGGCCGCGGCGCTTCGAGGTCGCGGCGGCGCTAAACCGGATAAGGACGCTGCAAGTCGCGTGACGGGACAGCGTGGCGCGGCCCGCCCCTTCCACTTCCTGCAACACCTTGAACAACACCCACTCGTTTCTGCTGCGCAAAGGGAAAGAGCGATACCATAGCGACACTGACGGGCAAGTGCGGACCAGCTGGGTCGTTTCAGGGTTACAATTCGTGCCAGGGGCCGCGTGGGCGCCAAGCACAGGTGCCGCACGGCCACGCGACGCGCCTACCTTCGCC
>NW_014010145.1:0-6286 GCF_000611645.1 Monoraphidium neglectum
GGGTGGGAGGGGGGCTGGAGGGGGGAGCCTGTGGGCCCTGGCCGTGTTGCCAGGCATCTAGTTGAAACAATTAAAACAACTGCAGGTGGTGTCATTGCCGAGCGGCCGAAAAGCGCGATCATTTCCCTGAGAAGCAGATCTCAGGCGCACAGCGCTTCAAGGGGATAGGCGCCCATCGTACGTCGGGTGAAGCTGATTTGATCTGAGAGAGAGCGGAAAGGCCGAGGCGGGGCGCTAACCTCGGACGTCGGGCGCGGCCGCGACGACGACGCCGACGCTCTCGAAGCCGGCGTCGTATGGCAGAGCCCTCTGCGCCGCCGCCGCGCTGCCGTGCTGCGGGGCGCGGGCGCGGCGGACGGCCGTGGGCGAGGGGGGCGGACAAAGGGCAGGGTGAGCGAGGAGCGGCGGAGGATGGGGGGTAACAAGGTGGCCATGATGTGAGGGGCGTGTTTTGGGCCAGCAGGTGTGGGCCCGCGCACGCAGGATGGCCGCTGGCAGCTGGCACAGGCAGAGGCAGATGCGTACGTGAGCTGGAGTGCAACATACAGGTGATCACCAGCGCCTCAAATCACCCCAGATCACACCAGATCGCCCCAGATCACCCCAGATCACCCCAGATCAGGCTGCTCACGTAGCGGCCCGATGTGTAGTTGATGTCCGAGGCGTTGACCCCCGCAAACAGCCGCCGCACGAGCACCGCGCCCGCCGGCAGGGCCGCCGCCGCCGGCATGGCCACCTCCACAATCCGCGTCGCCGCGCGGAAGTCGGTGCTGAGCCCGACGACCTGCAGCTTCCGGTAGCTGCCCGGCAGCTTCCCGGATGCGTAGTCGCGCAGCGCCTGCGGAGAGAAGCGCGCCAGGGACGCAGCGGCGGCGCCCGCGGGGGCGGCCGCGGCCGCGCGGGCGCGGGGTGCTGAGGATGTGTCCTGCTGCTGCTGCTGCTGTTGCTGCTGTTGCTGCTGCTGCTGCTGCTGCTGCTGCTGCTGCTGCTTTGGGCGAAGGGCAAAGGGGTCCACCACCTTCCCATTCTGCAGCAGCAGCCGCACGCTGCCTGCACCATCCTCTAGGGCCCGCCGCCGCGCGGCGCTCGCTGCGCCGTCCTGCCGCCGCGCGGCCTCGTGATCTGAGATCACTCCGAGCACGACGTCAACCACCTGGCAGCCGGGCAATGCGGGGTTGAGGTGCATCTCGCATGACAGTCTTGCGTGCCAGCCGCCTATAAGGCAAAATCGCCATTAGACCAAAGCACCACAGGGCAACAAGGCAACCAACCAAGACCCCACAAAACAGACTGAAACGGGCCTTGAAGCCTCTGCCCAAATGAAGTGTTGAGGTGCCGATGCATTCACGGCAGCAGATTATCAGACGCGCCGGCCGAGGAGCCTGGCGTCAACAGGCCGCGTCACCAAGTGACATCCGCGGGTGACGCCACCTACCTGCGAGGGGCTGAGCAGCTTCATGCCGTACAGCGGCCCCATCATGGCCTTGGCATGCTCGGGGTGGTCGCGCAGCATCGACTGGACCATCGGGGTGTCCACGTACTGCACGGCGGGTGACACAGGGTGTCGCATGGGTGACGCATGGGTGACACGGGGTTGCGTCGGTGTTATGAGTAGTGCAGGTTGGGCGTGGCGGGCAAAGGGTTAGAAGCTGCTCCTTTCAGGACATATGAAGAAGGGGCCAGACATAGGGGATCAGCACGAAGCCTTTCACTCCACTCAAGTCCAGTTTCCGGAGCCCGCTTTTTGGTTCAAATTCAAGCCCCACAAACAACCTCCGCGCCAGCTCCACCGCGCCTCGCCTCCCTCGGCGCGGCGCGGCGCCGCACACACGAGAGAGTCAAAACAGTGCAACTGTGCTGCCGCCCCACGAGCCAGACCGCCACACCTGGGGGCACACTGCAGCCGCCGTCACGCCGCGCGCCGCGAGGCGGGACGCGATTGACCGCATGAAATGGACCAAACCGCCCTTTGCCGCCGCGTAGATGGGCCCGGCAGCCACAGGGAAAATGCCTGGGGTCAAACAGGAATGCCGATGGTGCCGTGCGTAATGGGCTGTCTTATGGTGCAAGTGTATGCCTGAACGGGGCACATGTGCTTGGCATCATCGCAACACAAGTCGGGCGATTGGCCTGCAGTGCAAAGCGCAAACCGCGTGGCTGCGCCTGCAGAGAAGCCGCAGGAAGAGGACTGCAATGGCACAGCACGGAAACCGGTCATGCGCGGGATGAGCGCGCCGTTGCCAAAAAACAACTCGGCGCTGCGAGTCGCATGCACGCTCACCTGCAGCAGAGGCCACGGCAACGACACAGCCGCCACCCGCCCCGCCGGCGCCGCCTGCAGCAGGCAGCATGGAGCCGCCGCGCATCATGCAGTGTGCCGCGAGGCGGACGCCGGCGATGGCTGCGTCCAGATCTACGTCCAAGGTTGTGCTGTGCGTGGAGTCCGAGGGATCCGCGAGCAGAAAGTCCTGGGGATGGCTTTTGCGAGGGCGCGGTCAGGTGAGTCGACGTATTGAGCACGGGACGCAGGGTGTGGGCAGTGCGGGAGGAGGGGGATCTTCAGGCTGTGCCGGGGGTGGAGGGAATGGGGCGTCATCAGGGCATAGGTGGAGGGGTTGCAGTGGGGTCGTCGGAGTGACCTCACCTGGCCTGGGGACTGAGACTTGTTTTCTGCCCAAAGTGCAACGCACCCAGGGTAACAGTGGAAGTGGCCCACCCCGCCCCGGCCTCGCCCGTCCCCTCCGCGTGTTGCGGAACGCAGCCCACGCACCCCGCGCTCTCCTATGCCGGCGTTGAGGATCGCTGCGTCCAGCCGTCTGTAGCTGCCAGTCGGACAAATTTGAAATTCGGAGTGCAGGCGTATGCGTGTGGAGGGTCGCGGATTCGATGAGAGAGGGAATTGGACGGTTGCGGAATTGGCACAGCGCAATGGGGGAGGGGGACGCAGCAGCGGGGAGAGAGGAGAGTCTAGCGGCGGCGGAGAGGCTGGTGCAGCGCGCCCTTTGCATGCGAGCGATTGCATGCAGGGACGTGCCCCGGGAGTGTCCCAATCGGGCGCCAACCACCGCCCGCGTGAGGGTTTGCTGCGCCCCCTGGGCAGTGCGCTCCCCGTCTGTTGCCGAGCGACGTTCGAATCCCAGATGCCACACACGGACAACAGCCTGTGCTCATGCCTGGATTTCAATGGCAGAAACATCGATTGCCGGCTGAAGCAGTCCCTACAGACCCAATCGCCATGTCTAAGGGATCCCACTGCCATGCGGGGACGCACCGCGCCATGTGCTGCCGGAAGGCGGCCGCCTGCGCCGCCGCATCGCACACGTCTAGAATGTGACAGGCCACGGCGCCGCCGTGCGCGAGCAGGCGCGGCTCCTGGGGATGGGGGTTACGATTTGGGCATGAATGAGGTTCCCAGGGTCGGGGTTTAGGCATGCATGGAGGTTCCCAGGGTTTCCTGAAGGGGCGCGTGCATGTGTGCGCATGGGGGTGTGCATGCAGTGCCTCATGCGGGGCTGCAGGGCTGTCGGCCTGCAGGCCAGCAGTCAGTGGGGCCTGATCAACAGCCTAGGGAGTGACCCCTGGATCTGTTACATCCCCCATTGCTTGATCAGCATGAGGGTCAGCGGGACTGTAGAAGGTCACATCCGCTGCAGTATGCTGCGTATAGACGTTTGCGCGGGCGAGTGGCGGCGGCGTCGAGGGCCGCGCTCACCGCTGCGGCGAGCGCCCTGCCGTCCAAGTCTAGCACTGTTAGGTCATACCCCCTGCGCGCCAGCTCATCCTGTCAAGGGCGAAGATGGATGCAGAAGCGCTAGTAAATCCATTTACGACGGGCTGCGCTGTCTGTATGCTGCCGGGACGGCAGCGGGACGCGAGCCATGCAGCAAGCGCATGCACGCCCGCTGGCCGCTCGTCATCTTTACCGCAAGCGCTAGGCCGATGCCGCTGGCCGCGCCAGTGATGAGGGCTGCTGGGCGCTGCATTCTTCTCACGCAGCCTGATGCGCCAGTTGCTCTACAAGGGGTGGAAGCAGAAGTGGTTCCGCGATCCTCCACTCCGTGTTCTGTAGAGCTAGAACTTCGAACACAACCTTTTAAATTAGTTCACTCATCAATAATCTTATCAGCATTGCAATTGAAGCAACTTTGACACAGGGGTGTTGCCGCGGTGACACCGCGGGGCTGGCAAAAATGTGGGCCGTCCTTGTGCTGCTATTGCTGGCACACCGTGGAGAGGCACAGAGTGACCCACAGCAGGTACGAGCGTGGCCCGTAGACGCCACCATTCCCCGCCCTTGCATGCCGCGCTCCGCTGCACGTGCTACGGTAGGACCCAACCGCCCGCCGCCGCTCCGGCCGGCCCGACGCGCCGGCGTCCCCAGGCAGCCCTCGCCGCCGCCGCCGAGCTGGATGCAGCCCCTGCCGCCGCGCCCGTCGTCGTGGACGCTGGCGCTTCCTGGCCCGCGCCCGCGACGGCGGCAGACCTCGAACTTGCAGACTCCTGCCAGAGCGAGTGGCAGATCGTCCACTGCAGCTCGATCCCGTTCGACGCTGCAGATCTGAGATCAGAATGCTGCGAATCTCACCGCCCAGCGCCGCTGCCGCCGGCCGCCCGCGCGGCCGTTGCGGCCGCCGCGCGCGGGGCCGGGGGCGCCGTGGCGGCGCTGGGCACAGCGCGCCGTGCTGACGTGGACACGGCAGGTGCCCTGTACAATGCCAGAGTTGATTTTTTGTTTGGAAGGTGCACCAAGCAGGCGTTTGCGGCGGTCCCTGCCTTTAGCTTTGACCCTGTGACGCGGCGGACCCAGGTGAGAGGGGTCCATGTGAATACTCCGAGGTTACTCTGGGGGTTTGGGCAGGCGGCAGGCTGAAACCAGGCTGGCGGGGTAGGGTGGGTTGCGGCGTAAGGCGTGGGTATGGTGCCTGGAGTGCATGCTTTGTGAAAAGTCTCGCACGACCAACAGTCTGAACAGCACGAGCCAGCGGCGGCTGCAAAGCGCTTCGTGGTGAGCCCCCTGAACCGCACGTGCTCGCTGCCGCCTCCCTGCCACACCGACGGCGCACCCCTGGGGCGGCCCCTCCCCATGAACCCCACGTGCACTTCAGCCTTGCGACAAAGATCCCGCACAATGCTCCCTAACATATCCACCCAAATGCACCCGAAACCGCCAATCAGGTCACGATCGTCCAGCAGCCGGTCCCCGACACCCTCACCACCCCGGTCATCTCCGCAGTCAAGTCCCTCGCCCTCGCCTCCCGCGCCGCCGCCGCCGCGCGCCAGCGCCTCTCCCGCATGCGCCTCGCGCCGCGCGTCAAGGGGCGCTACAGGCGACCCTCCGGCTTCGCGGGGCCGAGCGAGCTCGCGCTGATGCAGTCAAGGGTGCGGTCAAACGTGCAGCCGGCGACGGAGGCGTTGACCAGCCTGTTGACCGGGAATGGGGTGCCTCCGAAGATCTATTCCGGGGGTTGGTTCTTCCGGACCGACACGCCCGCGGACGGGTACGGGGGCGCGCTGCCGATGACGTCATTCTCGGCTGATTATGGTGAGCATTTGGGGGCAGCAGGGTGCAGTGATTGTTTTGAGCTGTTGGACCAGGGTTCGAGAATCTTGCGCGGCAAAGCCATGGGTTGGGGACGACAGGTGCACCGCCTGCCACAGGGACAGCGCAGCGGGTCGGCAGTTCGCTTCGAGGGTCCCCCACGCCGCCGGGCGTTCGCAGCCTCAGGCGCACACGCCCGGCTGCCCATTGGGGGCGCTGCTTGGTCCTGCATGCCCACAAGCTTGGTCTTGTGTGCTCACAAGCGTTTGCAGGCCTGTAGGGACCGACGGATACGAGCAAGCACCTCTTTTTACAAGGACAACAGCAGGACTTTTTCCCCTGAACCCCGGTCCTCAAGCGGTTTTGCCTGCTGCATGCCGCAACCACCCGCAGGCGGCGCCGAGACCAACACCGCCAACTGCCCGATTAACTACCCGCCCGCCGCGCCCAAGAGCCAGTGCGGCCACATTTCTTTCGTTGAGATCGACGGGATGATGGCTTACAAGGTTCGAGACCACGTAATTTGACGCTTGTGATCCAACGATCTGGCATGATCTTGATGCTCGTCCCATGCAAAGCAGCGGTCGTACGCATGCGGCCACTGTGCAGACCCCTGTTCGCTTCGCGGCTGCGTGGGCGGCGGCCGCGGTGCCGCGCGTTCGATGCATCCGTTTCAGCAGTCGAAGCCGCTCGCACGCCTCTGCTGCTACCCCACTCCACCCCACCTCACTTCACCCAACCCCACCC
>NW_014010144.1:0-6283 GCF_000611645.1 Monoraphidium neglectum
GTCCAGCACCGCTGCCGCACCTCTGACGCGCTGCTCCCAACGCTCGGGGACGCCGGCAGTGGGTGCCGGAACGTCCTGTTGCGACCGATCCATGCCTTTCGCGCCGCCTGTCAAACATCCACGTTGTCACAACAACCCCACCACACCCATAAATCCCACCAATTGAAACCGACAACGTAACCGCCAGGTCCCCCTGGACGAGTTGCTGGACGATTTGGAGGCCATGGGCCTGGAGGAGGAAGACGAGGGGGCGGACGGCGGCGGTTACGGCGGCGGCGGCGGCAGCGACGAGGAGATGGGCGACGCGTGAGCGATGGCGAGCTTTTCCACGGGCTGGCGCGGGCCGCTGTGGCCACATGCATATCGGCGTTTATTCCTGAGGCGCCGCCGTGCGGGCGCCCGCTGCCGGGACCAGCGCGCCCCTTGGGCCTGTGGGCCGGCCGCAAGCCTGTTTGCGCACGATCGCACAGGCGCTTCGCTGCCCGCCCGTCGACTGGCGCCCCGCGCGTTGGTTCTTGCATCTGATTGTGAGGCATGAAGGCAGCGACGCAGGCGGCTGAAACACCGCCGCCTGTCGCCGTGGCGCGCGAGTCTGTCACCAGCGTGTCCGCCGGGCTCTCTTGACTTGTGTGGGAGTTGTAACATCATGCAGCGTCGCCATGCCATCGCCCACGTGTCCCGCGTCTGCAGCAAGCAGCAGGCACGAACAGACTGTGTGCACAGGGGTGGTGGGAAGTCACTGTCTCTGTCATCATCACCATTGATATCGCCGCTCCCCAGCAAGCAGGTGACCCTGACAAATAGGTTAGTGGAGCCAGCAGCTGGCTGCCATGTTATCAAACAGCCGCAACACACTGATGCACCATGCCATGTTAACATCAATGCTCGCAGCGTTGGCAAGCTTTTGGGGGCTTTTTTGCTCAGGCAGCACCCCTCTTGCCTACCTGCTTGTGTTCTTCCATCAAGGGCACTGCTAGAGACAGGCATTTTGACGCGATCGTGCAATTGGGGCTGTTGTTTACGGCAGTTCCTGCCTCCCATGCCGACTCGTGAGTTCTGCAGCAGCTCAATACAAGCTCTCCATTTCTGCAGCAACTCGCATGAGATGACAGCTGCAGCAACACATCCAAGCAGGGGGCCAGGTTTGCAGCGCCGCCTCAAAGCCGGCGAGGGCGTCGACAGACGCACCTGCCCTGGCACTCAGTGCTTTCTGCAGCGGGGCGTGGGCTTGGTGGGCCAAGGACTGCGCATCTGCAGGCAGCTGCCAGTTTGACCTGAGCTACTCACATAATCGCCCGACGTCGCTGCCAGCGAATTCAAGGCCCAGGCTGCAGCTGCTGCTCCAAGAGCAGAGGGGGGACACCGCCAGGACTGTTGGTCGGGCCAGGCGAGTTTGCCAATGCAGTCGGCCTCGCAACCTCCGGGTGACGCCCGAACCTGTGAGCCTGCTATGCAGCCTGGGCAGGCACAGCACACCCAGTGTGAAGACGTAGGATCGGCCGACGGTGTTGGTCATGGCCGCTGGCCAGTAAGTGGGTGGCCTTTCTTTCCTAGGTGTCCGCTGGGCACGCAGGATGCAAGTCGGGTCAAGCCACAGTCAAGAACACACATGCTGGATGGCTGCAGGGGCACACTAGGGCACAAAGACGCAGCAGCGGGCTGCATAGCAGCCGCAGCTGGCGGTGGGCAGCAGTTAAAGCTTGGCAGGATCGCACAATTCTTCGTTTCTCAGTGCGGGGGGAGTGCAGTGGGGCTGTTGGGGACAGCAAGGCAGTGCCGTCGGTGCCTGATGAGTCATGCATTGCGAGCGATGTGCTTCTGGTCAAGATAAAGTCCGTCGCAGAATCCTTTTGGAAAATATAACTCCGCAGCCTTCTTTCCTCCTCACCCTCGATATGTGCACAGGCGGTGAGCTTCGACCGGCCACCGCACGCAGCTCGTCGACGCAGATTCGTCTACACGCGGCCTTCGATCCCTCCGTGGCACACCAGACGAGGCGAGTTTGAGCTGTCAGAGCGAAAAAGCCTTGTGTTTTGCGCTGCTGAGACGCCAGGCAATCGGAGGAATGTCACTGCACACAGGTGTGCTGTGCAGCGCAGCATCATTTGACTCATTTTCTCGAGACCAGCGCAGCATGCGGCCCCGTGGCGCTGCCGCCGTATGTATCAGGCGCGCTGGGAAACACACACCAAAAAACTGGCTGTCACGCAGCTGGCTGGTGGCAGCGCTCGCATTCCAGCATGTCCCGCCCCTAAACACCTGGCACAAAGCAGTCAACTTGTGCGAGGTGTCAGCCTGACCACCATGGGCCGAACAGGCGCAGGCAGTGCGAAATCACTAGGCCTCTTATAACCGCAGTGTTTGTGCGAGCTGATTCCAGCCATGTTGACCGTGAGTGGCAGCAAGCCCGTGCACAGGCCAACACGTGCAGGTTGGAGGTTGGGTCAAACCGTCCCGCTGATGACCCTCCGATGCCGAGTTCGCTGCCGCCACTCCGCCGCCGTGATGCCGGTGATGGAACTCCTTCGTGCAGCTCATCATTGTTCATTGCTGCGGTGGTGCAGCAGGCGCTGGCTTGGGGACGCACACAACGGGGCGCACACAAATTTCGGCATTTGGCAGGTGCACAGCGCAATCAGTGGAGCGAACCTGGACTTCACACTGCGTTCGGCAGCGGCAATCTTAGAGCCACAAAGAGAGGCCCACATTAATTTTGCTGTTGCGCTCACTCATATGTCGTTTACGATCACATGAGATGCACGTTTTGCCACCTTCAGCACCAGAAAACCACCCTGCAATAGAGATAACCTGCAGCTATCCCTGCCCATCCCCCCAGGTACGCGCAGACCGTTCAAGCATGCTTTCATCTTGCCAAAATTGCACAATACCCCGTGCTTTGCGCTTCTATATCGGCGTCAAAGAACTCGCGACTTCCGCGTTCGTCCCCCAAAGCTCGAACATATGTACGGACTCTGCGAGCCAATCCAATCGCGGCCTTATCATGATGCATGCAGCCGGCGCAGGGGCCGTGGATCCCTGCCAGGCGCAATGCTGCTATCAGCACACCCTGCTGATTACTCAATGTGGCTAGCTCTTCTCAACATTGACCACCTCGCCTCTCGTTCGCCCCGCATGTCAAGGCAACAAAATTGTGGACGCAACACCTCTTGGCAACAAACAATGGCTCGATTGATGTTCGTCACTGCTCTGACCGGGCTGGCCCTCCTGGCCGCTGGCGTAGCGGGCGAGGATTCCTGCGTTGCCTGCAACACAGATGCATGCAAGCCCTTGTGCACGGCCAGGACCGACAACCTCCTCACTGGTATCAGCACCATCACCCTTACCAGGTGCGCTTGGCTGCCCGGACCGGGCAAGCGTGCAAACGCCGCCCTAAAAGTTGCCCTGCTGTGCGTGCTTCGCAGTGGACCTCAAGCCCATGCCCCGCAGCTGCACTTGAGGGCTTGATGTTCAACATTGCCTATAAAACCACTTATGTCTGATTCCACACCCCATCCCTCCGCCACCGACCACACCCAAAACGCTCTCCGCCGCCCTCAAAGCACGGCCTGCAAGTCCCAGGGCATCAGCTGGCTGGCCTGCCTCCGCTCCGACATCGGCGCCTGCGACGTAGTCCCGACCAGCTGCCTGCCCAACCCCGGCGCGACCGACGACACCGCAAAGTCTAAGTGCACCGACAACAGAGATGACATCGCAGGGGGCGTCCAGAGCGGGCAGTGGACGGTCCCAAGATCCGCTCAAGAGGTCACAGTCCAAATGCACGACGGCCGCTTCATCGGCGACAAGGTGTGCGACAAAACTGCGAACTATCCCGACATCAAGTACTGCGCCGGCGGCTTTGGCAGCTCGTGCACAGCCCCTTCCGGCGTGTGTGAGGTCAAGGTAGGCAGGGTTTGGGGTCTGGGTTGGTTGGGCTGTTGCGCAGATAGCTGTGCGCTCGGGCTCGCGTACAGGGCAAGGCAGAAGCAGGCAGGCGAGGCTTGCGAGTGGATGGACACAAATTGTCCCTGAGAGCCCGCTGCGGGCGCCGCATGGAGCCAGTGCCCATCACGGCCAGGCAAGCGCAGCCAAGAAAACGCATCACCTGATCCTGATCCTCATCCTGCTCGCACTCCAATCACACATCCCCTGGCTCTCCTGGCTCCAAAATGCGTGCAACACGCTTCACCACCGCCACAAACCTACTGACAGGTGGATCTCCGCACATGCCCCCCTGCCCAAGGCCCTACCACGTGCACGCAAGACTCCCAATGCTCCCAGACCGGCGCCAAGGCCTGCAGCAAGTTCGTTTGCAACAGCGGCAGCTGCCAGGAGGTGCGGGGATAGCAAGCATGCAATGACGGGGCGGGCAGCCTGCGCGTTGGTGCAAGCGGGGCTCTGGAGAGCGCGCAGCGCTACGCGACCCCTAGGGGGTGCAGAGCCTGGGCAGGTTGCACAGCAAGATGCGGACAGCCGGCCTCACAGAGCGGCAGACGGTTTGACTGCAGTGATCTGGGTCCAGAGGGGCGCAAACGTCCCACGCCTCAGAGCTCAGAACCCTCCGTGCGCTCCATCCCTGTCGTCACGTGCGCTGGGCTGACGCTTCCATTGACTCAAGTTGTTCGCGGTGCCCCACCTTACCCCAGGTGCCTGTCCCCGCTGCCGACAAGAAGGTGTGCCTCGCGGCCAACCCGTCAGATCTTTGTGATGTAGACGACATCTGCGACGGCACCTCCCTGACCTGCCCCGCCATGTTCAAGCCCCTGGGCACCGAGTGCCGCGCGGCTGAGACGTCCTGCGACGTGGCCGAGACCTGCTCGGGCATCAGCAAGGACTGCCCTGCGGACGCCGTCAAAGACAAGACCGTCCCCTGCCGCGAAGCCAAAGAGTTTTGTGATGTGACTGAGTACTGCACCGGCGACGTCGCCGCCAAGGCCTGCCCCACAGATGTTGTCAAAGACAAGACCGTCCCCTGCCGCGAAGCCACTGAGTTCTGCGATGTGACTGAGTTCTGCACCGGCGACGTCGCCGCCAAGGCCTGCCCTGCTGACGTCGTCAAGGACAAGACCACCCCCTGCCGCGAAGCCACAGAGTTTTGCGACTTGACTGAGTACTGCACCGGCGACAACACTGCCAAGGCCTGCCCTACAGACCTTGTCAAGGACAAGTCCATTGTCTGCCGTGCAGCCGTGGGCGGCGACTCCGGGTGTGACATTGCAGAGTACTGCAGCGGCTCCAAGGACGACAAAAAGTGCCCTGATAACAAGTTCAAGCCCGCCGGCGCGGCGTGCGGCAACAAGGCTGACGGCGGCGTGTGCGACCTGGACGACGCTTGCCCCGGCAACACAGCCACTTGCCCAGATCTCAGGAAGACGTCCGGCTACACCATGAAGTGAGCCCGGGGCTCTGGGGTTGCTTTGCAAGCGGCTGCGGGGTTGCTCTTGGATCTGCCATGCCGGGAGATGGGTGCAGAATGTCGGGGCGTGAAAAGTGGCCGGCGTGCGCTCCCGCCTGCACCCGTTTGCATGTTAGCAAGCAAATGTCCGCACGGGTGCCATATGGGTTCACAGGCGCGAATGTGCACGCATGTGTGTGCGCGCACACGCACATGCATACAAGAGAGCGCACACACCAACCTGAAAGCCTGCCCCCTGACCACACAAACATACACACACGCATAGGGCTGGCCTGTACACATTTGTGTGCAACATCAAAGAGTCAGACCTGGGCGTCAATCAGGCCAAGACTGTCTGGCAGCTGGGCGGCTGCACTCTGGGCGCCGCCAAGGGCTACACCGCCACGCTCTCCGCATACAAGAAGCTGGTGGCCAAGGCTGCTAGGGCCAAGAAGCAGGGCAAGGTGTCCACCGCAGCTGTCGTCATGGGTGACAACCCTTACGTGATTGAGATGGACCCCACCACTTGCCTGACCCAGTGCCCGACGCTGAAGGTCCCGACCCCTGACGGAACCAAGGGCCTGAGGTGGGGAAAAACCCTGATGGATTCGCGAGCTGGTGTCACGGCATGCATGCAGGCAGGGAAGGCTGCGGGCACCAGGGAATCATTCCCTGGCATGATGCTGATGGGCGGGTTGGGTGGTGCGCGACAGCCGGCCCTTCGTTCCCATCTCCGGCCCGCATCCAGCGGGTGGACTTGCTGCAAGTCGGGCGGCGGCCGCATTCCCGCCCCTCCCAATGCTGCCATCCGCTTCCTGCAATCAAAGCGCGCTGCTGCAGCAAGCTGAAGCTATCCTCATGATCCCGCCCGGCACCACCACTGCCCCCGCC
>NW_014010143.1:0-6283 GCF_000611645.1 Monoraphidium neglectum
GGGATGTCAGGCAGGAGGCGACAAATGTTTCATACTCACCCACGTGACACAGCGTAGCGTGGCGCCTCCCGTGACAGCCCTTGCAGCCCGTCGGGACGCCAATGCTGACCGGACAGTGCACAAACAAACGCCGCGTTGCCGCGGGCAGTCCAGATGTGCAGCCTCACTGTTCCCTTTTTTGGATCCTACCCATTTGCAGGTAGACCAACCAAACTCCACACAACCCAACGGGCCCGCCCACGCCACTCACCGGTGTAGAGCGGCTCGCGCACCGACTGGCGCGCCACGATGCCGGGCGCCTTGACCTCCACCAGGCTGCTCCTCACGTTGGTCAGCGGCCCCTTGCCGTCAATGGGCTGGCCCAGGGCGTCGAGCACGCGGCCCAGGTTGCCGGGGCCGATGGGCACGTTGACGATCTGCCCGGTGCGGTACACCAGGTCGCCTGGATGTGCAAAGGAGCGTTGACCAGGGTTGACCCAGGGCGTAAAAGGCGAGGTGCAGGCCCCAGCTGAGCTGCCCGACAGTCTCGCCTGCCCTGCCTCATCGTGTCTACTGCAGCCCTTGTGGACCCGCACCCCTCCTCCAAATCGCCCTTACGCCCAGGACACACACACACACACACAAACACACAAACACATCCACCCGCCCCCACCACCCACCCTGGTGGATGGCGTGGTCCTGGCCGAAGATAACCACTCCCACGTGGTCGTGCTGCAGGTTCAGGGCCATGCCCTTCACGCCGCTGTCAAAGCACACCAGCTCGCCCGCCTGGACGCTCCTGGAGGGACGCAGGTAGCATGGCAGTGCGGGTCAGAAACCTGGCGTGCCGCATGCTGCTCTAGAGCACCCCGCCACGCGGTCAAACCTGCCGCCCTGCCATCGGCTCGCGCCGGGGTGCGCCGCCGCAGCAGCAGCATCGAGCACCGTCTCAACACAGCACTGCGCGGCAAACGGCGAGCGGCTCTGCGCCGCGTGGTACGCCAGGAGCAGCGCGGCGGCGGCCCCCGGCCCTCTGACCTGAGGCCGTAGACGCGGGCGATGCCGTCCCCCACCGACAGCACGCGGCCGAGGTGGATGACTGGCGGCTGGTAGGTCTTCTCCCACTCCTTGACCGCGGGGATCAGCTTGTTGCTGATGTGCTGGATCAGGTACTTGCTGCTGAACTGCTCGTTGGTTCATGGGGGTTGGGATGTCATGTCGCAGGGTTTGCTCCCCACCAGTGAGCTATGATAGTCTGGCGCGTGTAGATGAGTCACGCAGCTTCGCATTTCGGCAGGCATTGGCTGGTCCCAACAGCAGGATGCGACGGCGTGGGGGGCAACGGTGGGCTGCCAGGCATCGCTAAAAGTGGGCGCGGAAGGCCCACCCCGCACGTGGGTGCCCGGGGCGGCGTTATCAGGGTGAGCTGCGAAGCACAGGACCAGGCGCAGGCGCGTCCCAGAGGCCCCGCCGCTGACAGTGCGGCCCCGGCTGCCACGGCGCTGCGGCCGCGGAGCCGGCACAGGCGCGCGGCGCCCACCTTGGGCTTGCGCATCTCATCCAGGGGCTTGGCCTCCGCCGCAAAGCTCTGCAGAGGGCGAGCGATTGCCGTGCGCCGGGGGGCTGGGAGGAGCACGCAGGTGGCCGGGTAAAGGGCCCCGTAGGCCTGGCACCGCAGCTGCAGACAGGTTGCCTGCACCGATTAGGCTGTCGACGCAGCGAGGCAGAGGTCGACTTTGATGCGATTGCTGCCCAATGCGGCCTGGCCGATCCAGCTGTAATCAACAGAGAAAGAGCGGACGCCCTGCTTGCACACCTTCACGAGCTGCTGCAGGGGCCTGAAGCCCCTGCCACCCGCATCTTCCCGCGCCGCGACAGCACCTGCAGATTGCATGAGGCACCGGTGCGCGGTCAGGGAATGCCGCTCCCATCCCTCAACCCCTGCGGCGGCACAGTTGCAACGGCTGGTCGGGTGCGAACAACTCTAGCGGCTCTTTGGCACCCCCAAGTAGCCCTCGTTCCACGGTCACCACGCGTCCTGCATTCCAAAGAGACCCACCGAGCCTTGCCAGCCCTGAGAACACCGCTCTCTTCATCATCCCAGTCCCTCAGGCGCCCTCCTTCGTCAGGATTCTATAAGAAACGATTCAAACTTTGTTTGTTGGGCTGCGGACTCGCCGGGCCGTCGGCCAGCGGCTCCAGATCACTGCGCCAGCCTTCTCAGGGCCGACTGTAGGGTCTCCAGTCTTGAACCTCTTCAGACTACAGTAACAGGAAACCACCAGATTAGCAGGAACCGAGAGGGTCCAGTGTGACGAATGAGATGTTCTTTATGTCAAAATGACAGATCTATCGCATGCAAGTGACCACGGGTGGGTGAGGACAAAAGACTTGTGGCATCAACTAATATGGATAGGTTGCTTCTTGAATTCGCCATTAGCGCATACACAAAGCCGCAAACGCGTTCGACGCACGGCTGCTGCTATTGACACAACTCTCTTTTCTTCACGTCCTCACACTCACTGCCGCCATTCAATCCGAATTTATATAACAATCGGCGAACCCCGCGCGCAGAACGCTCAAGTTCAAATTTCCCGACCCTCCAATCACAGGGGCCGTCGCAATCGCCGCGCTAGGACGCTCCACGGACCGCTCCTGCGTAACTAACTGCATCATATAGTCTAAAGCAGGCCGCCTCATCCTCCACCCAGCTCTAGCTGGCCTGCCGGGCGAGAAGACACGCACCCACCTGCGTGGCGCGCTCCTGCCCCAGGACCCCCCACGCGCCGGCGGCGCGCCCCGCACAAGCCCCGCCGGCCGCCAGCCGAGCCTTCACTACAGCAGCCATGTACGAGGCCTCGGCGCGCGCACGCGTCGGGGACGTGCCGTATTTTGGCGGCCTCGCGCCGGCGGAGCTCGAATTCCTAGTCACTGCCAAGGACGAGGACGGCCGCACGCTGCTGCACACGGCAGCCGCCAACGGCCATTTGCAGCTGCTGCAGCTGCTCGCCAACGCGGGCGCCGGCAAGGTCGCTAACAAGCAGGACGACGAGGTGCGCCGCCACATTGTGCAACGGCGCAGCGCCTCTCGCTTGGCCTCTAGATTGCGGGGATCGGCATTACCAGCAGCCGTGGTAGCACCATTTTAACAGGATGCCCCCCGCTGCCTGCATGCCCTCACGCCGACTGCGCGGACGCCGCCAATCATGGGGCGGCCGCCAAGAGATGTGCCCCGACGAGCCGGGCAGCAGCACGCGTGCGCCCCCGTCCAACGCGCCCGCCGCCCCGCCCCGCCGCGCCCCGCCCGCCACCTGTCATGCCTGCCAGGGCTGGGCGCCCCTGCACTCTGCGGCCAGCGCCGGCTACGAGGCCATCGTCGCCGCGCTGCTGTCGCTGGGCGCGACGGCAGACGCGGTCAACAGCAGCGGCCAGACGGCACTCCATTACGCGGTGCGCCCGCCCGCCCCGCGCGACGCCCTCCAGGGCCCCGTGCGCCCGCATGCCACGGCCGCCAACCACCTGGTTTCCACGCCGTGTGTAACAACGGCCGCTGTCCAACGACGGCCACTGTCAGGCCTTGCATTGGGCAGAGCGGCCCCACGGTTCAGTTGGTACAAGTTGATGGAGAAACGATGTGCGTGCGTGTGCAAAGTCGCTCACACGCGCGCACACACACACACACACACACACACACACACACACACACACACACACACACACACACACACACACGCGCATAGACACGCTCACATACTGACACACACAAACACTGACATACACACACGCATGCATGCATGCGCGCGCGCCCCTCGCAGGCGAGCAAGGGCCACACAGGCATCGTGCGGCTGCTGCTCTCCGCCGGCAGCAAGGTCGACCCCAGGGACGGCACCGGCTCCACGCCGCTGCACCGCGCGGCAGCTACCGGCCGGCTCGAGGCGGCGCGCGTGCTGGTGGAGGAGGGCCGCGCGCGCATCGACGCGCACGACAAGGCCGGCGCGACGCCGCTGCTGGTGGCGGTCGCGTGCCAGCAGGCCAACGCGGCGGTGTACCTGGCGTCGCGCGGCGCGTCCCTGGCGGCGGCGAACAAGAACGGGGAGACGCCGCTAGCGCTGGCGGGGGCGCTCGCGCCCGCGCTGCAGCAGGCCGCGGGCGGCGGCGGCGGCGCGGACATGGAGATGTGAGCGCGAGGCGCCCGCGGCGGGGGCCGCAGCGGGCACGGCGGCAGCCCGCGGCCCCGCGGCCCCGCACGTGCGCGTGCGACGCCTGCGGCGCTGCACCGCACTGTGCCGCTGCGCATCACCTCCGTGGATCTTTTGGCAGGAGCTTTTCCTCGTCCCACAGGCGGGCCTGCTGCACACAGTAGATATTCCATGACATCCAGGGGACACGGGCTTCTTTTTGATATTTTTGGGTAGGCCGCGCCGCCGCCGCCGACGGCGTGCGCGGCGAGCGGGCGCATTTGCCACTTTTTGACCCAGCATCGCAGCAGCCATGCTCGTCACCGGTTGTTGACTCGCGGGCGGAGCGCGCGCAGCGCGCACTCGCGTCTCGGACCAATCGCGCGCCGGTGGCCGTGGGCCGCGCGGGGGGCGCAGTCATCGGGCCAGAAAAGAGAACACCCGCCGCGGCAAAGATGGTAGAGACTGTCTTCTAGCCGCCGACTGGCCGCGCGCCGTCGTGGCTTGGGAGGCGGTGTCCCCAATGCAGCGGCAACGGTCTTCCGCCCCTGGCTGGCGGCCGCCTGACAGCAGCCCAACGATGCTAATCACGCACGCAGCTCTGACGCCACGCCTCAGCCGCAGCTGGTCAGCGCTGGCGCCAGGTGGCCGGCCCCAGGCTGCCGCTCCTGCCAGGTCTGTCGTGCGCGCGCCCGGGGCGGGGCCTGCGGCGCCACTTGTCCGGGTTGTCCGGGTTTTGAGGAGAGGGAATGCCGGCATCAACCACCCCCCGCATATCCTGGCTGGGAGCGCCCCTTTCGCCCAAAGCAACTTTGGCCGTCGCCCGCACGGCGCGCCACCCCCGTCGCCCGTGCCGCGTGATGGCGCCGCACAGCAGCCCGCCTCGGCGACCCGCTCGCCCGACGCGTGCCGAGTCAGCGCGGCGCAGACTCTTGCGGCGCGCTGCCCGGCGCTGCTTTTCTTGGCCAGGGCTTTGGCACGCTCGCCGGCGTCCACCCATGCCTGTGGACCTCCTGTCTTTTTGACCTTCCCCTTCAGACAGCCGCCGCGCGCCGCAGCTTGGGTCCGCCACTGCTTGCACTGCCCACCCGGCCCTCGTGAGTTTCGCGCGCCCAGGCACCTTTGCCGCGGCGCATGCATCAGTGCACTGTCCGCTACTTTACTATACGCCAGGCGCCCCCGTGAGGGCCGCGAGGAGGGGCCTGGGCCGTCCCCGTTGCATGGCCCGCGCCCCGCCCGCCTGGGCCGCGCCACCCCCTCTTGCAGGCGCGCGCATGCGAAGCACTGGTGAACCGCATGGGTCTATGGGTGCCGGAGTGCAACGTCGGAGGTAACAGAGTCATTAGTAATGTACATGACTGGTACAAAAGAATCGGGAAGACCAGGGGATGAATATACAATGGAGCTGTGCAGGCGGTGCATAGCGATTCACAGGTGTGGTCGTCAGGCAGCAATCACCACCCCCCAAGCCCAAGCATGACATCACAACACGAGCAGGTTGACGGAATCCATGCAGTGACAGAAATCGCAGCGATTTGCCTGTTGCATGCAGCTGCCGGCGACCCTCGGGCCCACGCGTTTCAAGGCGCGGCCGACACGACGCGACTTGCAGGGCGCGTCAGCCCCTGCCGCCGCCCCCGGCGCCGGACGGCGCCTCGCGTCCGCGCAGCTCCGCGAGCGCCGACCGCGCCGCCGCCGCCATCGAGGGGCCCTCGACATAGCTCGCCTGAAGAACTGTGTCCATCGCATCCACCCAGCCCGCGGGCGGCGCGTACCCGAGCGCCGCGAGCGCCGACAACAGGAGCACGAGCCGCTCGCCGCCGAGCGCCGACGGGCGCGCGAGCGCGGGCGCCGCCGCGACGGCGCGCAGCCACGCCTGGCCGGGCGCGAGGCGCAGGCGCGCGGCGCCGGAGAGGAACTGGATCAGTTGGGGGGCTCGCCACTCTGTGAGCAGCTCCAGGGCGCGAGTCAGGAGGACAGAGGGGTCTGCCAGATCATCGTCGCCGCCGACGGCGGCGGAAGCGTCACCGCCGGCGCCTGCAGCGCCAGAGCCCCACAGCCGCAGCCGCCCCGCCGCCCACACCGCGCGCCCGAGCGCCGGCGCCGGCAGCCGCGGCTCGCGGGCC
>NW_014010142.1:0-606 GCF_000611645.1 Monoraphidium neglectum
CACCTCGGCTGCCCACCCACCCGCCATCCGCCCCAAGGCGCCGCTTGCTTCAGACTGCGAACCGACCGATCGCCTTGCCAACCGCCACTCACCGCCGCCAACCGCCACTCACCGCCGCCAACCGCCAACAACCGCCGCCAACCGCC
Organism: Monoraphidium neglectum; assembly: GCF_000611645.1. Taxonomy (NCBI): domain Eukaryota; kingdom Viridiplantae; phylum Chlorophyta; class Chlorophyceae; order Sphaeropleales; family Selenastraceae; genus Monoraphidium; species Monoraphidium neglectum. Next base: position 147 of record NW_014010142.1, read on the forward strand.
AGGCGCAGCGACGCCAAGGTGGATGGCGCTCTTCTGCATGAGGACCCCGAGGCCCTCATGCGCACCCTGCGCGCCAGCGGCCGCCCCCCGCGCCCCCGCGCCCAGCAGCACGCTTCAGCCGGCGCCGCCGCGGCCGGCACTGGCGAGGAGGCGCCCGCGGCCGAGCGGCTGCCCGGCGCGGGCGGGGCGGCGGCCGCCGCGGAGGCGATGGATGTGGATGGCGGCCACTTGGGGCGCGAGCGGACGCCCGACGCCGCCGCGTCGGCCGCGCCCTCCGGGCTGCCGTGGTCGGAGGGGTTGCCCGGCGGCGCCGGCGCGGCGCCGGCCACTGAGGCCGGCGGCGCGGACGCGGGGGTGGCGTCGCCCGGCCGGCGGTCGCCGGAGGCGTTGAAACCAGTGGTGGCGAACGGACAGGGGCCGCAGCCGCACGCGGGCGGCGCCGCCGCCGCCGCTGTGGCGG
>NW_014010142.1:1122-6796 GCF_000611645.1 Monoraphidium neglectum
CCGCTGTGGCGGGTGCGAGCAAGCCGTTGGTAGGAGGGGAGGCGGCCGGTGTCGGCGGCGAGCGCGCCGCCCGCTGTGCGAGTGCGCAGCCGTCGCTCGGCAGCGTGCACGTCCGCCAGCAGCAGCAGCAGCAGCAGCAGCAGCAGCAGCAGCAGCAGCAGCAGGAAGAGGAACAACATGAGCAGCAGCAGCAGCAGCAGCAGGAGGAGGAACAGCGATCGCGGCAGGCGACGCCGGCGACTGCGGATGGCCCCGAAGCTGGGACCGCGGCGCCGCCGGCGGGCGCACACGCTCAACCCCCGGGCCCCAGCGCAGCGAACGCGCCTGAGCCCGCGGCCGCAGCAGAGCCAGAGGCCCCTCCTGAGGCCAGGCCTGAGGACGTGGCGCGCGCCAGGCGGCTGCTGGGCGAGCTGGTGGCGGCGACGCGGGGCGCGGCGCTGGGCGCGCTCGAGGCGCTGCACGCACGGCTGAGCCGGGCGGTGGCGGCGGGGCTGGGGGAGGGCGACCGCGGGGCGGTGCTTGCGGCGGTGGAGGGCGAGCTGCGGGCGGCGCAGGCCGAGGCCGGCGGGTGAGGCGCGCCCCGCGGCCGCGGTCAACCGCGGGTGAAGGGGCGGTGCGATATGTCGCCTACTCTAACGTCTGTGGGCGTACCCTCAGCGTCCCTGGACACACCCTAGCTGTGTCTCCCAAGTCAGTGCCCCACTGAGATTGAACAACACGACGGATTCACCTCACCTCGTCGCAGGTGCATTGACAAGCACCAGGAGGCCGGCAGGCAGGTGGAGGCGGACAGCAAGGCGATGGAGGCGGCGCGTGAGGCGGAGGCGGCTGCGCGCACGCGCGCCAGGGAGGCGCGGGATATGGATGAGGGGGCAGGAGGCCCCGGTGCTGGCCGCGCGTTTAGGAGTTTTGCTCTGCCCGCATGCCTGGCGGGGACGCTTGGGGAGTAGTGTAATCCCCATGGGGCTGTCTGCAGACAGAGTCGTCGGGCTACACGGTCGGGGGCCGCGCGCCGATGCGATGTGATTTCGGGAGGGTGGCTGGTGGAATGGGGCGCTTGGGGTAGGGGGCATGTGGGGCAGGGGGTGCGAGGCGAGCGCGTGTGTCGGGGGATGTCATGAGCGGGGTCAAGTGGGTGCTGCGGGGTCTGGCATAGACGCGGCCCGCAGCTCAGACAGTGGGATGCAAGTGTCCATGCAGTAAATTCCGGGTGTGGGCGAGTGACAGATCTGGTGGTGGGCTGTGGGAAGACGGCGCAGTGTATGCACAACAGCGCTGTCACCCAGGGCCAGCCCGCGCCGTGTCCCGGCAGCATTGAAGCACTGTTGAGTTGTATGCGCGCATGCATCTGTCTGGGCTGCCAGCCCGCCCGGAGCCCATTGCACACAGGCGCCCAGTGTGCACGACAGCTTGTTAACCACAGGGGCTCCTTTCTGGACCCAGCTGGACAAGCAAGAGCACTCCGGAACGCGTGTTTGGTCAGAGCAATACTGTACCAAAACCGGCCGTGTGCACGGTTGAAGGGGCGAAAAAGATGCGCGTGGGGCAGGATGTGCACGTGGACTGACAGGTGCAGCAGCCCGCTGCGAGCAGGCCTGCTGGCAACACTACGTCACGACCGAAGCTGCATCGAGCCAAGCTGCTGGTCACTGCTCGCCACGTTGTGCCCCGTCTGTTTCAAAATCAAGATAAACTGCTGAGAAGGTAGCGTGCGTTCTTTGTTCTGCTGTGCTGTGAACCTGTCCAAGGGAACCAGTCAGATATGTATTCAATGATTCAGCCATAGGGCCGCGTTTCTCCCAGATATGCTACCCCACTCTTCCCTGCACACCCCTCTCTCTTTGCTTGGAGAAGTACTTCACGCATCGATTGAAGAGCTCCTCGTTTGCCCACTAGCTTTTCGGAAAGGATTTACATCACAGTCCTGGCAGATGAGTCAACTCAGACTGTTATGCCACATGATTTTGTTGCAAACGAGTGGAGGCAGGCGTGCAGTTGCAGTGGACCTAGGGATGAAACTGCAGTAGCGTCGGACATGCGGTGGGCATGGGGCTCAGCGGCGCATGGTGATACGCCGCAGCCGTCAGGGCTCGGGCTGGTGCCCTCCGTGTGCTGTGGTAATCACATCACAGCGTGCCGGATACCTGTTGGGGTGAGGTTTTCTGTCTATGAGGATGGTTCGCAGCGAGGACCCTTGGGCAGTGGGACCTCGTCGGGCTGGATGGCAGTGGGGGCGGTACTTGCAGGGGATCTTCCTCCCTGCAAGCGCGGTGCAATCCGTCTGCAGCGGCTGCATGGGTAGCGGGTAAGGATCGGTGGGGTGATTGTTGTAATTCTTTTTGGATTTATAATTAGAGGCTTGGGGAGCTGCAATCAGTAACAGAGGCTGAAGCTGCGGATCAAGGGTGCGTGCGCCCTCTAACCCAACCAGCTTCCAAGGGGTTTGATCGGTGCTACCTCGTTACTCAGAGTCTGAGGCTATAATACTTTCTTAAAACAACTTCACTACCCGATGATGAACCAGTGTTGACGAACGGTGGGCGGTGTCCGGTGGTGGGAAGTGACTCATGAACGCCACACTTTTGACCTCCGACAACACGCATGAGTGAGCGCGGAAGAAATTCGTGCGTCTGATAGAAGATTGCTGTACAGGACATAGTTCAATTGGTTCACTATTGGGACCTCGCCGTCTGATCTCGCCCATCAATGCAAACCTCTGCGCTTTTGCGACTCAAGCGACCGGTAGCCAACCCTAACGCTCGTGTCACATCATCCGCCTTGCTCAGCACCACCCGCCCACGCCCTGTTGCGGCCAGCGCAATGGCGTCCCAGGCCAGCACCGGCGGTACCAGGGAGCTGCAGTTCTGGGTCGCCGACGCTTTCACGCCCGCGGCCTTCGCGGGCAATCAGGCGGCAGTGTACTGCCTGGCTGATGAGGCGGTGATAACCGACGCCCAGCGGCAGAGGATCGCGGCGGAGCACAACCTATCCGAGACGGCCTACGTCACCCTCCCGGTGCGCGGCCGCACGACAGGCGCGGCCGTGGGGCGCGGGACGCCTTGCGTGCTGGGCGGTGCCACCGCCAATCCCACACGGGACGCGCCTGACTCCGCACACTCCCTGGTGGACCTTGTTGTTGCCCGCTGTCGCTGCGGGCCTATTCTAGATATCTCGTCTGGCAACGCAGGAAACATACCCCCCCCCCCTCCCAAACACGCATAATGAAAACCCGCGTATCCAATCACACGCCCGCCCGCGCCGCCGCGCAGCCCGGCGCGGACGCAGGCGGCGGCCTCGACGCGTTCAAGACGGGGGACACGTTCGGCCTGCGGTGGTTCACGCCCGCGGCTGAGGTGCCCCTCTGCGGCCACGCAACGCTCGCGTCCGCCCACGTCCTGTTTTCAGGTGGGGGGCAGGCGCGCGTGCAGGGAAATCGCACACCTCATCGCGCCAATCCAGCACGATCACATTGCAACAGTATCGCCCCAAATTGCATCAAGGAAGCCCTCTTATTATGGCGCTGCACGATGCGACGCGGGGAACGGAGGCACCCGCGCGCCCTGCCAGGCGCGATCGTCGCACACATGCCACCCCGGCCCTCTTCCCTCCGCAGCAGCGGCCCCTGCCGCCACCCCTCCCGGCACCATGAGCCCCACTAAAACTCGCCCGCGCCTGCACCCGCATTCCGTCTCAGAGGTTGGCAACACGAGCGAGGCCCTATATTTCGACACCCTCTCCGGCCGCCTCACCGTCCGCCGCGCCGCCGGCGCCGACGGCGGCGTGCGCATAGAGATGGGCCTCCCCTGGGCAGACGCCCGCGACCCGCTGCCCGCCGGCCTCGGCGACGCCGCCGCCGCCGGCGGCGGCGACGCGGACGCGCGCCAACAGGCGCTCGGCTCCCTTGTCGCGACCGCCACGGGCGGGCTGGGGACGGCGGAGCCCGTGGGGTTCACCAAGGGGATGGACTACTTTCTGTTTGTACTGCCGGAGGGGACGACGCGGGCCCAGCTGGAGGCGATACGCCCGGATTTCGGGGCGATGGTCGCGGCCGTGGGCGAGGGCGCGGCGCGCGGCGCGATCGTGACGGCGCGTGGGGGTGAGCGCGGCGCTGGGATCCGGCCTCGCGCGCATGCTGCCGCGCGCCGGCGCACCCACAGGCAGGGAGACATGCGCGAGCGAGCGGAGCCGCTGCTTAGTTGGGGCAGGCGGCATGGGGTAACCCGCCACCGACAAAGCTGCTGCCGGCCGTCGGCGCCTGCCCCCTCCCTTGCTCTTGCAAACCCCGCTCGCAGCTGCGCCAACCATCTCCCTGCCACCCCCTTTCCCCCTCCCCCTCACAAAACGCTCCCGATTCTAGATGGTGGCGACGACTACGACTTCTACTGCCGATTCTTTGGCCCCTGGGTGTCCATTGATGAGGACCCCGCCACTGGTGAGGCGGGCGCACGGCCGCACGCCACCCAAACCGCCTTCACCCTGCCTGGCTGTCATGGGTAGTGTGGGAGCTGGGGGCTTGCACCGCATGCGTGAATGTGCCTTGCCCCACATCCAGCACGGGGCAGTCTGGCCGCGGCAGGCCAGAGACAGTAGGCCTACTGCGTTGCTCGGGTGTGTGTGTGCGGCTGGACCCTTGTCCACGCGAGCGTGTGCAAGGGTGCGACGAGCGCTTGCGCCCCTCGCGCCCGCGGCCCGCCCAACCCTGCCAGGCTCCGCCTTCTGCGTGCTGGGCCCCTACTGGGCCCCCAAGCTGGGGAAGACCCAGTTCAAGGCGCGGCAGGTGCGTCTGTTTTTCGACGCCTGTCTTGAGGCCATGCCGACAGCCCCAGCGGCTGACCAGGGTTTTTGGTTCAACGCTGGGGCCCGGCCCTCGAGTCTCTTCGACCCGGCAGGCAGCCAGGGATGTTTCGTGAGTGCACCCTCCTCCTTTGGTCGCCGTGCGTGACCGCACAGCACGCAGAGATCCGCCTGCGCAGCTGCACTCTCACATGTGACGACAGGTGCCCCCCTTACCCCCAGTCACTCGACCCCCTCCCCCGCTGCAGTGCTCCCCGCGGGGCGCTGACGTGGCGGTGCGGCTGGATTCTGAGGCGCGGCGCGTGTACGTGTCGGGGCAGGGCGTCACTACGATGAAGGGAACGCTGCTGCTGCCTCCGCAGTAGGAGCCCCAAATGGTGCTCGAATCTGGGCTTCAGGTTTGAGCACCATCTTGACCCATCACATCTGAGCAACAAGCAAGGTTGCCGATTGCACCATTGAAGATCAAGGTTTGCAAGCCTCACCCACCTGCATGCCCACTGCTGCGTGCCTGCTGGTAGTTGCCGCTTATGGATTTTTTCCCCGTGCACCACACTGTACATGATTTGTATGCGATTTATGCGCGTGCCGAACACCCTGGCTGCAAGTGCACAGCTGCAATTCAGCACCAGCCAAGTCTGTTCGGGCCCGCTGCGGGCGGCGTCGGCAGCGATTTGCGACTGGGTCGGCTTTGATGAGAACACACTGTAACAAACGCATATGTTCGGGTTTGGCACACAAAGTGTTGCCAGCAGTACGCCCACTGCAGGAGGGCGGGGTGCAGGGTTGCTCAGGCTGGGCTCGGGCGACTCTGTGCAGCACTGTCGGAGATGGGGCGGGGTTGCCAGGGGTGTCTGGACGATGGGGCTGGGGCGGGCAC
>NW_014010141.1:0-6278 GCF_000611645.1 Monoraphidium neglectum
GACCACGAAGAAGGCGTGCCTCGGCCGCAGGGCTACAGGCCGGTCTAGCGCTGACTGGGCGCGCCTGCCGTGCGCTGGGTGGCGACCCCGCAGAGCTGGCAAGCCTGGTGCTTGCTCGCCTCAGTTCCTGCAACCGACACGGCTCCGTCTGGACCCCGTTTTTGCAGGGCCGATACACCAACAAGCAGGGCCGCGTGCGCGAGGGCGCTGCCATGTTCTGGCGGACGTCGCGGTTCGAGCTCGCGGCGGCGCGAGATCTGTCCATGAGGGTGGGTGGGGGTGCAGGTGGGGTGGGGGAGAGGCGTGCCGAGGGCTGCAACAGAGGGAAGGGGCAAGGAGAGGGTGGTCAAGGGAGGGGAAGGGGGAGGGGTGGGGATAAGAGAGAGGTGCGGCTGGGCAGCGGAGATGAGGGGGCCGTCACTGTTGAAAGCAGGGCTTGCATGGGCCCGGCGATCCCTCAACGTGCTTCAAGGCACACACAAGGGAGGCCCTCGAGTGGGGCTCGCTGGATTTGGCGGTTGACGGCCAGCCTTACCCCCACCCCGCGCCTCCTGCACCCCCACGTCCTCGACCCCCTTTCCCCCCTTGCTCCCCCCCTCACGCCCGCCCGGCCCGCAGGACGTCTTCCGCCGGCCGCTGGCGCCGCCCCACGCCCAGTTTGAGCCGATGCTGGCCAGCTCGCCCCACCTGGCCGAGGCCTTGCAGAAGGTGACCACAGTCGCACAACTCGTCCTGCTGGTGCCCACAGGCGGCAGCCAGGGACCCAGCGGCAGCGGCGGCGGCACGGGCGACGGGCAGACAGGGGCGGCGGAGGCGGAGGCGGCGGCGGCGGCGCAGGGTGCGGGTGGCGCCCCGCCGCTGGTGGTGGTGAACACGCATTTGTTCTTCCACCCGTTTGCGCCGCACATCCGGTCGATGCACGTGGCCGCGATGCTGGAGGAGGCGGCGGCTGCCATGCAGGTGGATGGGCGGGCGTAGGCCGGGGCAGGGGCGTGGTGACAAATTTGTGTGAGCAGCCCGCCAACGTCTGCGAGTCAAACTCTTTGTGCACATCCACGATCTTGACCCTTGGGCCCTCTTGCAAAGGACTCCCGGCCACGCCTCTCGACCCGCTGACAAGCGCGGACGCTGCCTCCCACCCCGCAATGCCAGGAGTGGGCGGCGGCGCCGGGCCTGCAGCCGCTGCTTGCGGGCCGCGGGCCGCCGACGCCGCTGTTTGTGGGGGACCTGAACAGCGACCTGAACGATGGTATCCCCGGGGTGGTTGAGCTGCTGCGCAGCGGGCGGCTGCCCGCGGACTACTGGGACTGGCGGGAGGGGGCGGCCTTCAGGCGCGTTGGCGTGCTCATGCGCTTCTGTGTGTGTGTGTGTGTGTGTGTGTGTGTGTGTGCGCCAGTGTTCATGATGCATGCATGTGCCAAAGTGAACCTGTGGAAGTGGATGTGTGCTTATTGCAGTGTTGTGCTTGGTACTGATCCATGAGGCAGGAGTTTTTGCGCAAGTTGCATGTGCTGGACACATTCCTGCTATGCGAGGGGCGTTGCCTGATACCGAGCATGGATGATCCAAGCTCACGCCTGCACATCTCGTCCCGCTTCCTGTGCCAGATGGGGCAAAGAAGAGGGGGAGTATGCCGAAGAGCAGCAGCAGCAGCAGCAGCAGCAGCAGCAGCAGCAGCAGCAGCAGCAGCAGCAGCAGCACGAGCAGCCCACCCTCCCGCTCCGCGACGGCCACGACTTCGACCCCCCCGCCGCCAGCCCCTCCGCGCCGCTCGAGGCGCCCTCCTCCGCCGCGCACGGCGTGGACCTCACCGCTCCCTTCGCGCTCGCCAGCGCCGACGCCCTGGCCACGCCCTACACAAACTACACCAGCGGCTACAAGGCGCTCCTGGACTATGTCTGGCACGACCCACAGGTGCTGGCGGTTTCCCGGCAGCTGCCCTGCCCGCCCCCGCAGCTTCTCGGCGGCTTTGTGCCGTCGCCGCGCTTCCCGTCGGACCACCTGGCGGTGGCGTATGACCTCGTGCCGCGCGCTGCCGCAGAGGCGGCCGCGGCCGCGGCCGCGGCCAGGGTCGCCAACACGGCCGCGGCCAACGGCGGGTGCCAGGTGCTGCCAGCCCTGCCCGAGCGCGCGGCGGGCGCCGCGGCGGCGCTGAGAAGCGGCGGCGCGGCGCTGCTGCCGGCGGGCACGGGGTACGCCGCCGCAGCGGACGCCGCGAGCCCTGAGGGCGCGCGGCGGCTGGCCGCCTTGCGGGGTGGCAGCGGCGAGGGGAAGAAGCGCGCGGCCGTGCTCGCGGTCGCGGACTGCGCTGATGTGGCGCGATACTGCCAGGTGGACGGCCTGCCCGCCGGCCTCCTGGGGTCGCTCATCCCAGGGCCAGTGACCGTGCTGCTGCCTCTGGCGGAGGGCGCACCACTCGCCCCAGAGCTGCTGCAGCTGCTGCTGCCGCACGGTGGCACGGGCAAGGCTCGCGCCGCCACCGCCGCTACGGTTATCGGTGTGCGCGTGCCGCAATGCGAGTTCACAAGGGCCGTGGCGCGGGAACTCGGCGGCGCGCTGGTGCTGGTGAGCGCTGTCGACAGCAGCAGCGACGGCAGCGGCGGCGGTGGCGGCGGCAGCAACAGCAGCGGCAGCGGCAGCGGCAGAGGGCAGGAGGCGCTGGAGCTGTTGGAATGCGGGTGAGGACCGCGCAGCTTGACTGGGGTGGGGGAACCAAGGCCTGGAGTGGGATGCAACGTGGAGGTGGGGCCGCGCTCGGCATCACTTGGCTGCGGCTTTACACACCAGGCAGCACTGCCAACCACCCACTTTCCTGTGCCAACCTTGGTCTTGCCATGGCACACACATATGTGGTTAGACACACACACACACACACAACCACACAATGCCGCATGCACACCGCAGGGACGACCTCTTGGCGATGTGCTCTGTGGCATACGACGGCGGCCGCCTGTCCGCGCCCAGCCGCGACGGGCCCACAGTTGTAGACCTCAGCACTCTGGCGGCTGGCGCTCCGCCGGCCAGCAAAGACGACAACAGCATCAGCGGCAGCGGTAGCAGGCAGTACAAGATATTGCAAGAGGGGGCCGCGGGTGGAGGCGTGGCGGCCATCCTGCAGGGGTGCTTCGGCCTCGCGCGGATGTAATGCCCGTTGGCCAGCACGCATCCCTGCCTTGCGCTCCCGAGGGCAAGCGAGTGCCCACTCAGAACAAAAATCGTAATTGTGGTCCTGGGTGTCACCCTTGACACAGCAACCATCCTATGATCCTTCCTGCGTCCGTGCGTCGACGGCCCTGATGAGCACCGTCGTCAACCGCCGACTCGTCAGCTGCAAGGTTCCAGTCCCTGTACAGCACTCTGGTCCTTGAAAGCACTTCTTCTTGTTGGAGAGTTGACCTTGCGTGGCTCCCTCAAGCCGCGGCATGTGCGCTGTCAGGTATGGCTGGTGGCACCGGCATCACTACCAACTCAGCCACGATGCTGCTGACGGCTTTGAGCCATTCAAGCTCGTGCCGGTGAAGTCGTTTTGTAGGATTTCAGTGCGCTCTGCCAACGTCGCGAGACAAAACGCTTGCGCGCGTCTCGGCTGATCAACCGTGCGCCGGGCCAAACTGTCGATCTGGTGCAAGCACACTTAAGATAGAGTTGTGATAGTCTTCTACCCTGCGCGTACCCCGGTTTGGCAGATCTGTCGCGTCTAGGGCGCTGCAATGCCGAGCCAGGGCAGTCAGGCCGGGGCAGCGGCCACCTCAGATGGAGGAGCTGGTGGAGGACGCCAGCTGCAGTCGGTAAGCATGGCCCCCGCTGCAGCGCCACGCGGGGACCGGCGCTCGCCTGCAACCTGGTGCCACTGGGTGTGCGCGCTGCAACCGCCCCTCAAAACACCCGGCCCCGTTCCAAGCCCGCCCCGGTCGCGTCGCCGCACGTCCCCGCAGTTCTCCTCCTTCCTCCCGGGCCTGACCATGCCCGCCGGCACACACCACGCGGCCGCGGCCGCGGCGTCTGAGCTGGGGGACTTGACTGACAGGGAGGTGGAGCAGGCTTACGTGCAGGCGGAGGAGGAGCGCCTGCAGGTGGGTGCGCGGGACACATGGTGTTGCTCAGCATGGGGAAAAGCAGTTTGGGATGCGTGAGGAGTGCGACGCATGGTCGATGCTTGAGCACGCGGGCGTGTGTATCGACGGTGCCCACATGTGCGCGCATCGCGTGTCCCTGAGTGTGCACGCGTGCGCGCATGCGTGTTGAAGTGAAAAGGGGTTTGCAGCATGACAAATCAACTCATGGGTGAATCCCGAGCAGTGCGGCAGCGCCGGCACACTTCACAGCCCCGCACCCGGGGCGACCTCCCCCGCCGCACCACACCCCGAGTCTCCATTTCTCGCGCGGAGAGGCCTCTGCAGCCGCCGCGCAAGCTGCCTCCCCACGCGACACCCCTTCACGCGTACGTGTGCGCGCGCTCGCGCGCACCGCCTTCCCGCAGGCCCACAGCCACAGCCTGCTGACTGACATGCTGTCCATAGAGAGCGTCCTCATGGATGCGGCCTCAGCCGTGGTGGACGACTCATTCAATAAGTGCTTCACCAGCTCCCCCTCTGACAACTGGAACTGGAACCTCTACCTCTTCCCGATGTGGTGCGGCCCCCGGAGACGCTTGCGGCAGGGTGGTGGGGGCCTGGGCGCTGCGAGCGGGGCGTGCGCGGCAGCCCGTGCACGGGCAGGTGGCAAAGGTTGTGGTTCCCAGGGGGGGCCTGCGCTGGGCGGCGGGTGGGGCTTGGCGGGAATGGCAAAGGCGGGTTGGCTCGGCTCAGGGGCCGGCCAGGGTGCGCCGCTGGGGCGAGCAGGCCAGCAGAGCAGGGTCGTGCACAGGCGCGAAGGCAGCTGGGCGTATTTCGCGAGCATGCACAACCTGGCTCACCCCTCCCTGCCTGACCCCTGCACGCGCCACCCTCCGCCCTCGCACTCGGCCCCCCCAAAGGCTGCTGGGCGTCTTTTTCCGCTACGCCATCCTGTTCCCCCTCCGCCTGGCGGGCCTGATGGGCACGTTTGGCGTCTTCTTCGCGCTCTTCTTCAGCGTCAAGGCCTTCTGGCCGGCCGGGCGCAACAAGCTCGCGCTGGAGCAGCGGCTGATCAGGTTCATGTGCGGCGGGTTCGTGGCGTCGTGGACGGGGGTCATCCGCTTCCACGGGCCGCGGCCGACGCGCGGGCCGGGCAGGTGGGCGGCGGGGCGGTAGGGTTGGGCTGGGTGGAGTTTGGCTGGGTGCGGTACGATTGCGGTTGTGTGTGTGTCCTGTATATGTGTGTGTTGTGCACGTTGGTGTTGAGTGGTGTGTTCGTGTGTGTGGTGTTTGAGTGAGTGTGTGTGTGTGTTGGGTGCTCGCGTGGTTTTCTTGATTGAGTTTGTAAACAGGGTGGGCGCGCTGGGTGGGGAGGGTTCTGGCTGCACCGTGAGCTCTTTGGGAGCCGGCTGCCTGGAAAAACCTCGAATGCGCAGCACCCTGGGCGCTAGGGGCCCGTTTGCCATCCCCGGGTGCCTACTCTCGCCAGACTTGGCGGAGCCTTACTGACCTGTCTGAAGTGTCCCTCTCATGAACGCCTCCCCCTCATCCCGCGCCCGACCACCAGGGTGTGGGTTGCCAACCACACGTCGATGATCGATTACATAATCCTGTCCAGCTACAGCGCGTTTGCCGTCATCATGCAGCTGCATGGCGGCTGGGTGGGGTTCCTGCAGACGAAGTGCCTCGACTCCCTGGGCTGCCTCTGGTTCAACAGGACGGAGGTGGGCGCACTCGTTTTTGTTGGGGAATGGGGGCTGGTAACCGGGCAGGTGACCAGCAGGTGTGTGGCGGCTGCGATGCTGAGGGAGGCTGCGGCCTGAGGAGTCTTCGGGCCAAGAACACAACAGAGGGCAGTTGTGTGTCGCCCGTGCCCTCCGTTGACCGCAAGGCGCGGGCGCGGCATGCTGCTCTGGCTGAGCAGCCTGGTGCATCGCCCTCTTGTTCGAGGTGCAGGGCTCTGTGCCCGTTCTGCTGCATCTCGCGTTCATGTTGCCTTCCCGCCCCCGTCCCACCTTGACACACAAACTCACACACACATACACAGACACTTGCGCACACGCGTGCACGTGCCTTCGTCCCCCACCCACCAACCACCAGGTGAAGGACCGTCACCTGGTGGCGCAGCGCATGCGCGCGCACATCCACGCGGACGCCACGCCCCTGCTCATCTTCCCAGAGGGCACGTGAGTCAGCCACCCCCCCACCCCCCCCCCCCCCCCC
>NW_014010140.1:0-1254 GCF_000611645.1 Monoraphidium neglectum
CCGCCGCCGCCGCCGCCGCCGCCGCCGCCGACGTCGGCCATCCAGGCGCGAACCAGGTCTGCGTCCCCCTGCTCGCAGGCCAGCCGCAGCCGCCAGTAGCTGCAGGGGTGGGTTCGGGGGGAAATTGAATTGAGTCCCAGGCAGGGCGGGGCCGGGCAGGCTGGGGGAGGCTGGGGGCTGACGCCGGCAGAGGCTGTGACGGATTCGGGGAGGGGGGGGGGCAAAGGTCCGTCCAGCGCAAACGGAAGTTGAGGGGTCGGCGGCCGTGGTTTCTGTGAAACTGACTCCCGCGCCGCGGCGGCGGGCCGCCGCGAAGCTGCGCCGACGCAGAGTGTGGATCCGGATTCTTTTGTCATGCACGCAGCCGCGCACGTCCGTGGGACAGCACACAGTTCGGATCAAAGCCCTCACGGCGCCCGATCGGTGGGCTCAAAGGGGAAATCAGTCGCGGGTGCAGATGCGCAGCAGGTGTGCAACCAGCCGACCGATGGTGCCTCACGTCAGCCCGAGGAAACGCTGCGCCGCCGCCTCTGATGACGTCATTGCCTCGACCGCCGCGCACACCGCGAACCGCCGCCGCGGCGGCAGCCCCACGGCCACCGCGGCGGCCTCCACGCCGCCGAACGCGGCGAGCGCGGCACGCGCGAGCGCCGCGGCGTCGCCGGGTGCGGGGGCGGCGATGGGCGGCAGGCAGAGAGCCCTCAGAGCGGCTGGCGCGGGCTCGACAGGCGGCGGCGGCGGCGGCGGCGGCGCGGCCGCGGCTGGGCGGCTTGTCGGTGCCGCTGGGCCGGGCGACGCCGCCGCCGGCCGCGATGCGTCGAGCTGCGCGTGCTCGTTCGCCAGTGTAACCTCGGCGGCTGTCGGGAGCGGTTGCCGGTGGTCGCTGGGGGCAGCGGCGGCCACGGTGGCGGGGACAACAGCAGGGCCAGCATTGGCAGCAGCACCACCACAGGCGGCCGGGGCTGCGTCGCCGTTGGTGGTGCTCTGAGCGCGCCCAGATTCGGCGCTGTCCACCGCCGCCGCCGCCGCCGCCATGGTCGCAGGCAAGGGCGTGTCAGGTGCCACCAAAATCGGCACCCCGGGCAGCAGCGGCGGCGCGTGCATCGCGCCCGGGATTCCCCGCACGGCGCCGGCGGTCCCGTGCTGCTGCCCAGCCACGAGCGCCGCGCCTGCTGCGAGCGATAGGAGGCCCGGCGCGGCGCCGACCTCGCTACCGTCGCTGCTGCCGGCGCCTCGGCCCCCTCCCCCTGCCCC
>NW_014010140.1:1717-5788 GCF_000611645.1 Monoraphidium neglectum
CCGCCCCTGCCGCCCCATCTTCCGCCGCCTTCGCCCGCTTTTCCCCACCCCGCCCCGCGCCCGCGTCGCCCCGCGGCCGCTGTGCGCCGCGGCTGCCCGCGCCCGCGCCGGCGGCCGCCTCGGAATCGCGCCGCCGCCGCCGCTGGATGGCGCGGCCGGCGCCCCTTACAAGGTCCACCGCCGTTTGGTGGTCGTCTGTTGCGAGCAGCTGCTGCAGCTCCGGCGCGTAGTCATCCACCGGGAACTTCCAGTGTTGGTGCAGCAGGGTGGGGCACGCGAATGTTGGGATGATGAAACGCAGGGCATCACTGGATAAACCAGTGTTTGTGGCGCAATTGTGGCGCGCCTGGGCCGCCCAGGGCATCCAACTTGGCCCAGGCCATCCAACCCCAAGTTGACTTGGAAAGACGTCATTGATATGCCGCTCATCATTTATGAACACAAGGTCGTAAACACAGGCATGGTCTAGAGATGGCTCAGAGCCGCGCGCCGGACTGGTCAGCTCCCGCCCTGCTGGGCAGCCCCCGCCGGCGGGGCCGGGTTTCGTGCACTCAGTGGTGACGGGAGCTCACGTTAGTCATGGCGTCGGCCTTGAAAAAGCTGATGGCGGCCCTGTGGTGGGGATGAGGCAATTTGGTTGCATAGGAGGGGGTGCTGTGAACAAAGCGCGCGGTTGGGTCCGCCAGCTGCCGGGCGCAACAGTGTGGGCGCCGCAGCCGGCGTTCGTTCGCCGTCAAGCCGGCAGGCATCAGCGCAGGGGCCGAGAGGGGCGGTCCATCGGTGTGGCACGATAGCTACAGTATAGGGATCGATGGAGTGAAGCAGGGCTAGCCTGCTGAACAGCGGAGCCCCGACCCGCAGGCGCAAGGCGGCCCTGGTTAGTCGCTGCCCCGAAGGGGGGCTGCCACGCGCGCGTTCACGTGTCAGCACGGGACAGCCCGCACCCCACTCTGCCCCCCTGGCTCCCGCACGCCTGTCGTAGGCGCGCGCAGCCTCAGACGCGTCGTCGTACGATCCGAGGAAGAGCTGGCGGCCGCGGCCCCCTGTGGGCGAGGGCTCCCAAATCTGCGTGCGCGCGCGTGCGCCCGTGTGCGCCCGTGTGCGCCCGTGTGTGTGTGTGTGTGTGTGTGTGTGAGAGAGAGAGCGCGTGTGCGAGTGCGTGTGCGAGTGCGTGTGCGAGTGCGTGCTTGCGTGCGTGCGTGCATGTGTGGACGCGGTTTCGTGGCGGCATTTTTGGGTGCCAAGGGGGTTTGGCGGCGATGGTGCGTCAGCGAGTAAGGAGGGTGGCAGGGCGGGGCGGGGGCGGATGGCGACAGAACTGGAGGGTGGACTTGCAACAAGGATGAAAGGCGGCATGAGCAGGAGGGCCGGCGGACAAGAGCCACGCCCCCGGACTGCCGCCGGCCCGCAGCCGCGGCCAGCTGCCACCGTGGCGGCCGCCACGGCCGCCGCCCGCCCACAGCTGCAGCCGTCAGGGGCTGATGCTGCAGCCGGCGTCAGATGGCGCTGCCGCTGCTGCTGCCTGCCGCTGGGGGCAGCGGCAGAGTTTGGCCCAGGGGCCCACCGCTGCGTCCCAGCGCCGGGTCCTCTTGTGCCTGGTCACGCCTGCGCAGGGGTTCAGTTGTGCAGCGGTTGGGCAGAGGGATGCAGGTGCACACGCAGGGCCAAGGCAAGCGACGGCGGGGGTGGGGGTTAGGAGTGGGGGTGGGGGTAGTGCGATCAGGGCGCGCAGTTGCTTGCTGGCTGCCACCCCTGAACGCGCCAATGAAGGCCTTATTGCGTCTGTGGCTGGACGGACCCGGACGGCGGCCGCACGTCTTGCCGCCCGCGTTTTCATCCAACGCCCGGCCCCGGCCACGCCTTAATCGCGAGCCACGCACGAATCGGGAGAGACGACCGCCAGGCCAAGACCAATGACGAGTCGGCGCGCACGCCGACTGCTGTCCCCAAAAATGTGAACCTACCTTTGAAGGCCGATGTCGTCTGCAAGCCCACGCCAGCCTTCGATCTCTGCCGGCTCTTCTTGCTCACGCACTGCTCGGGCGCCACACTCGCCTCCGCGGCGGCCTGTCGCCCTGCCCTGAGCGCAGGCGCGCCGTCCGCGGCGGGCGGGACCTTGGACGGCGCCTCCGCCCCGCACAAACCTTGGACTGGCTGCGGCGCCGCCCAGGCTTCGCCGCTGCTGCTGTGGCGGGGCGGTAGAGGGCGCTGCTGCTGCTGATGATCCTCCTGGGTGCTTTCAAGTTGAGGCTCCTGCTGCGCCGCCACTGATTGGGCGCGGCGGCTGGGAAGTAACGGGGGCTGCGGCGCCGCAGCCGCCTCGGGCGCCGGCCCCGATTCAGTTGGCGACGCCGCGGCGGAGCCGACAAAAAGCGGCGGCGGGGGCGGGGGCGGGCTGCCGGCATAGGGGCAGCTGGGGCCGGCGGCGGCGGGCAGGGCGGGGAAGTGGTGCCATTGCAGTGCAGCGGAGCGCATTGCTGCAACGGCTGCGCAGGCCGCGGGTGGCCGCTGCCCTCGGAATGCCGCGCGTTTGGGACGGGGCCGCGGCGCTCTCTATATCCTGATCTGCGGGGCGTGTATATATGCGCTGAAGGCGGCCGGTGGCGCGCTGCGCGGAGCGATGTAAGGCGGGCGCTGCCTCGGAGGCGCCAACCGAAAAAATACACCAGCTGAAGCAGATTCTGGAAACAGGGCACAAGAGGCGAGTGAGGATGCGATATTGTATATGATATGGCAATCGATGCGTGCTACCGGAGACCCGAGCTTCTCAAGTTTACAACGGCCCGAGGATGAGCCTGTCCGAGGTGAGTGCGTCACGACTTCTAAGCTCTTCGATTGCTGGTGCATTCGCACATGGCTACAACTGAAGATGACCTAAATTTTTCAATCTGATACGTGAATGAGTCAGCCTCCGATCCCATCCGCTTGAGATCTGCTTTGCAGTGTGAGCGCCCTACTAGGGGACGATGCCTGCACCACGCAAAGCCCGATTCACCCAGCCCACAATGGGCGTGAGCGTCCGACACAAAGTCATGCGGGTACACAAGTCCTTCTTTTTTGGTCAACTGGCGCGGGCTCTCGTCCGCGCCTGACTAGCTCGGGCTCTCCACCCATGCACGATGTGTTGGGGTGTCACGCTTGCTTCTTGGGTCCTGATTGTACGCCGTAGCTCTTACTTGGGGACAGATCGCCAGGCAAGGTTGGCTATGTGTGGGCGCGCAGGGCTGCTGGTGCCAATGAAACAAAAGTGCAGCATTAGGGTATGAAACAATCAGCAGTGCGTAGGATAAATCGGGCGCCGTCAGTGGCACAAAAGAGTCCCCCAAAACTGGGATGTTGGGCCCAACGGCGGCCAGACCCTCGCCCATCAAGCGAGCCGCAACATTGGAATGTCCGTCAGCCGGCGTGGCAGGGATCCCCAGCGTCGCCACCGCCGCCCGCCCGCCGAGCGGCGCCCCGGCGTTGCTGGCCGCTCGCCGCAGGCAGCGGGCTGAGCTCCCCCTGGGGACCTCGCCCGCCAAACAACGTGTTGCGCCTGGCAACAACCCCCCTCGCAGATGGGGCGAGTAGAGTCGAATCGCAGGCAGGAGCTCGTCAGTGGCGGTCAAGCTGCTTGATTGTGACAACAGCACCTGTTGTGGGAGGGGAGAGTGACGACATGCATTTGCATCCAATTGCTATGCGCAGCGTGCGTGTGAAGTGTGCATGTGTGTGTGTGTGTGTGTGTGTGTGTGTGTGTGTGTGTGTGTGTGTGTGTGTGTGTGTGTGTGTGTGTGTGGGCGCGCGCGCGCGCACAGATGCAGCGTTGGTACTGTCCAGCAGCAAGTGTTATCGTCGCAACGGCCCAGGCTCAGCCGACAGCGCGCCGCCCCCAGCAACAGCCGGCCGGCCGGCCATCGGCCACAACAGGAGCCTAGATATTCCGACAGGCACAGGGGCTGTTGCGGACCCTCAAGAGCACCGGATAAAAGTTTGATATACACTACCCCTTAACCCCTGGGTCCACCTGGAGAGATCTTGTTCAAGCCAATGAAGCTGTGTGGGAGGGTAGGGATTGGGAGCGGGGTGGGT
>NW_014010139.1:0-6278 GCF_000611645.1 Monoraphidium neglectum
CCGCCGCCGTCGCCGCCGCCGCCGCCGTTGCCGCCGCCGTTATTATTATTGAGGTTGCACGCAGGTGCTCGGCACCTCGCTACCCCTATGTAACCGACTGTCTATGAAAAACAAAACACACCTAACTTCACATGTATAAAAAAATGCCCACACCATGCCAGGAAAGGGCGTGGCGCGCATGAGGCCGCACACCGCGAGGGGGGGAAACAGCGGCCCGCACACCTGGGAGAGGGGGACATCCATGCCCTGGAACAAGCCCTTGATCCGCCCCAGCCCCTGGCGTATGATGCTGAATGCTTGGTCTACACTGATGGGAGCGTATTGAAGGATACAGGGCAAGGAACCTCTCGCAAGAGGGGGGCTGAAGGCAAAACCCTCGCGCATGTCGTGCGTTGGGCTCCCTCGCACATGGCCACAGCTCACCTGTTAATATCTAGGTTGCATGCACGCAGGTGCTCGGCACCTCGCTACCCCCGTGTAACCGACTGTGCATATAAAAAAACCATTGCCATGGGCGCAGGCGTCCACATCCCCGCACCGCTGGGGGGCGGGAAACAACAAGACATAGCAATTGACCCGAGGGACCCCGCGCAGCCTGAGAACAACACCATCAACCGAGCAGAACTAAGGATTAGGATTAGGGATTAGGATTGTTGCAAGGTCCCGCGGTCGCCCGCTCCTGGAGCCATCCAGGCTCATGGGATATGACTTGGTAGCATCAGCATTGTGTGACAGGGATTCAAGGGGGTAAGTCCTTGAGGGGCTGGGGGCCTCGCTCCGGCTGCCAGCTTGTGGTCCCACCACGCGCAGGCGGCGACGCCGTGTCTGGGGCGGGCTCGGGCGGCCGCATCTGCGCAGGTGTCGTCAGTCTCTCGTGTAACTTCACATGTATAAAAAAAAGGGGCCACTGTTCGCCGTTCAAAGCAGGCGTGCACAGAGGCCCCGAGTGTGTGCTGGTCCGCATTGAGCACAAGGGCGCGCATGCGGGCATGTGCAGGCAGGTCCGCAAACAGGGGTGCAAAGCGCGGCGCGGCCCGCAGGTCCGCGTAGGCAGGGCAGTCGAGCAGGGCATGTTCGGCCGTTTCATCAAGGTCGCGGCCATCGCAGTGGGTGCAAACGGTGGGGGTGTTGTAATGCAGTGTTGGCGACGGATTAGGATTGGGATTGTTACAAGATCCCGCGGGCGCCCACTCCTGGAGCCATCCAGGCTCATGGGATATGACTTGGTAGCATCAGCATTGAGTGACAGGGATTCAGGGGGCCACTGTTCGCCGTTCAAAGCAGGCGTGCACAAAGGCCCCGAGGGTATGCTGGTCCGCACCGTCGGAAACATTTGGTCTCTAGCTTGTTTTCCTTGTACGGGCTTGTCTCTAGCTTGTGCCGACTTATTTCCGCTTGTCACCAACCTCGCTTGCGAGCACATTGCGCTAACCCAAAGTTCAAGCGCACTTGTGAAGTGACTTGTAGGTAAGCACTTGTACACAAGCACGGCTTGTGCCAAGGGACTTGCGGACAAGCGGGGCGCTTGTTGACAAGCGGCTTGTCAACAAGTGAATTCCCCTTGCAGCAAGCCCACACAAGCTGGCACAAGCTCCTGCTGCCGCCGTGACTATACCTAGGCCAAATCATGATTTTATGTTACCATAGGCGCATAGAAATGATAGCAACGCAACCCAGGCCTCTGAGATGCTAGTCCAAACCAGTAGCAGACACGCATTCAAACACGTGCCAGCTGGTGCACGTTGCAGTGCGTAAGTAATGGGGTACTAGAACATCAAGCAGCGTGCACGTATTGCAAAATGCTGTTCAAGTATGGAAACAGGCATACAGCAGTTGTTTCACAAGTACAGGCGTACAGCACCAACGGGCCGCCGGCACATGTTGCTGAGCACATGTTGCCGCCAGAGTTGAGCTGCAACACGTCGCATTGCCGGGAACTTCCAAACTTCTGTTCGGGGCTGTGAGGGGCGCGTCGTTTTTCATTTCTCGCGTGCCCGCGCACTGCCATGTGCCACGGCTAAATTTGGGACTTGGTTCGAAGTATGTGGGAATGATCAGGATACTTCAAGGCTGATAGTTGCCAGTGCGCTGCGGGCAACGGGGGAAAAAGCAATTATGTGAGTATCTGACAGCGTTCAGGAAATGTAGGTTGGCATGCCGCGCACAGCGCATTGCACGCACTGTCCTTGGCAGAACCGCGTGTTAATTCTGCAGCACGCGTACGTCAACGCGCGAGGCCGTGTTTGCAGGTGACCAAGGCTCCTCCATGCTAGCTACTGGTGCCAAATGGTACGTGTTATAGATCCTACCTTCTTTGTCTTCCCTTGTGCGCTGGCGCTGGTTGAAAATGGCCCCAATTTTCACTCTTGCAGGAGAGTGGTGTCATCCTAAGTCATAGTGCCACTGAGTCATAGTGGCACTGAATCATAGTGCCACTATGACTCAGTGGCACTGAGTCATAGTGCCACTGAGTCATAGTGGCCATGACCTCAGCAACTGGTCCAGCAGGCGGTGCGGACAGTGGCTGCATTGATGACTGGAGCAGGAAAGTCTTGCTTGTTGGAGTGGTCAAGGCATCCGGTCGCCTTTTGCACCGCCTGCGCTGTGGGTGTGCTGTTGCACCGCTTCAAAAAGGCAGCCCACCCCAACGGCCATGCCCAGCGCACGACGCACCTCAAATTGGAAGGCTATTAATATTTCGATGTAGTGGCCATGCTTCCATGACGCAAGCCGCCGCGTAGGCAAAGGTCGAGCTTCACATCATCCCTGCCGTGCTCACATTGGCAGAATGCGCCCAAGATCGGGTGCGATGATACACATGTAGACTGAATATCGTCGTATGAATGACGGTGATCTGCATCTGGCCGCAGCCCCGCTGTTTGGATGCTCCGGCGGCATGATCTATGGTGTTGCTTTACGCTTCTGTGCTTCTGCAGAGAGTTTGCTATCTATTTGGTCAAGTGCGCCGTTATTTGATGGATTGAGATTTGTTGGGGCAGCAGAGGATGATACACCCAAAAGGTACCGGTAGGTGCCTGTTGGCCTGGCAAAAGTCTTCAAAATTCTACAGATCCTGAAGCAAAAATGTTGGGCTTATCATAGCGCATAGTCTAGCTTGATACTGAGATGAGCCTTCATACACCACTGTGCAATCAGATGCCCCCAAGCTGCTGCCCACTTGTGCTCCAAGCTGCCGCCTCCCGCAGCGTCGACGCAAGCGCCGCCCCCACAGAATCGAGGCAAGCGTGCTGCACGTAGCATAAAAGTATAATCAAGTGATCAATATATAATGAAATATACCGGATTTGCCGCCCAAGGCGCCCGTTCCGGCTTTGCCCGCGCAAGCCTCGCCCGGCTTGCTCGCAGGCTGGCCCGCTTGAGCAACAAGCAGCAACAAGCGAACCGCCTTGTCCACAAGCCATCACAAGCCGGCCGGCTTGCGATCAAGCAGGTCCGGCTTGCCGGTCAACAAGCGGCCACAAGCCGCGACAACTCGGCTTGTGGGTTCTCGCAATCTAAACTCGATTACCATAAGCTACGGCCAAATGTTTCCGACGACTGCGCACAAGGGCGCGCATGCGGGCATGTGCAGGCAGGTCCGCAAACAAGGGTGCAAAGTGCGGCGCGGCCCGCAGGTCCGCGTAGGCAGGGCAGTCGAGCAGGGCATGTTCAGCCGTTTCATCAAGGTCGCGGCCATCGCAGTGGGGGCAAGGGTGGGGGTGTTGTAATGCAGTGTTGGCGACGCTGCAAAGGGGGGAGAGCAGCAGCGTAGGCGCATGAGCGCCCGCGCGTGTTGGTGGTTCCGGAATCGGGACGTGTGGCGGAAGTAGTAGGGCATGCGAGGCGAGAAGCCGGCCTCAGGCACCTCATCAGCATCGCCCGCGGCAAAACAAGCCTCATACTCCGCGCAAGCACCAGCGCCCTGCTGGACGGCCCGTGCAGCCCGGTTGGCTAGCGCATGGTCCCATGCATGCACTTCCCACCCTCCCAATTGCTGGCGAAGGCCCGCCATCGCCGCCGGACCCTGATTCAGAGTGTTGTGCACCCCGGCCGCATAGGCCGCCACAAAGGCGCCAGGGCCCCCCCCCTCGGCTGCTAACCAATCAAGTGTGTGCAGCCACGCGCCGCTCCACGTGCGACGCGCCCGTGTCGGGCTCAGAGAGCAGGCTAGGGAGAGGTCCCCCACAAACGCCCATTTCAAAACCCCCTCATCAGACTTGATCATACGGTTCCATTGCCGCGCGCCTGCGCGCAGCCACGCGCGCGCGAGCGGCGGCAGGCCGCTCTCGGCGCAAAGGATCGTGGCAGGCACGCTGCGCCGCACCCCCCCAAGGTGCCGGACGTAATCGTTTTGCAGGACTTGCAAGGGTGCCTTGAGGGCGTCGTCCATGCTTCTCAGCAGGTCGGGGCCCCAGACCTCCGCCCCGTAGGTAAGGACGGGCTCAGCTAGGGCACGGAACATGCGAGTGCGTAGCGAGAAATCAGTGATGCCGTGCTGCGCACAGCGGGTGTGCATAGCTCAGATGGCGCGCAGCCCCGCCGCCCGCTGCCGGTCAACCGCCGCACGCATGCCGCGGGTGCAGTGCAGCTCGATGCCCAGGTATCTGAACGAGTCGGACACGGGCACTTCGGCGTCCGCACACCGCCACACACGCTGCCCGCGCGGCCGACGCCAGCGCTTGGCACCAAAGACCACAATAACGGACTTCGAGACGTTGACCCGCAGGCCGTGGGCCACACAGAAGCTTTGAAGATGATCAAGGAGGGCTTGCAGCAACTAAGCGCCATATGGGCAGCAATCATGGCAGGGCACAGCCGCATTGCCAGTGACAGCTTAGACTGCATCTACCAAATTTACAAAATGGTACACACGCCGCAAGATCTGGACGGTCATTGCCACCTCACGCTCCTCACAGCAATCAGAGACGCCATCGCGGGACGGCCCCCTGAGGCACCGCCAGTCGTGCTCCTGAAAGTGCCTGCCCACGTGGGCGTCACCGGCGACGAAAGAGCCGACGCCATCGCTGCAGGAGTGGCAGAAGAGACCAGGACAGAGAACCTGGCATCGGCACGAGGAGAGCCAGGACTCACTGTCCCTCCTAGCAATGACCGCCACGGCCAGTCATGGTGATATACATCTGAATCTGCAGACGAGACAGCTCAACCACAGGGGGCAGGCGGAAAGCGCCGCCGTCCCAAGCGGCGCATCCTGGACAGTCTTGCTGAAGCGCTGAAGCGCTTGGCCTGCAGCATGCATGAGACGCTGGGGGCCAACCTCAACACGCTGTACATGCGGCTGGCACGCGAGACTGCACCCAGCCTGCACCTGGCAGCCTGGTACTATCTTCAGAAGTGGGGCACTGTGCTGCCGCGCGAACTGAGGCTGTGCCTGCGGTGGAGATGCGGACAGGTCCCCACCATGCACAACCTGTACAAGTGGGGAAAGAGCAAAAGCACGGCTTGCCGCCTGTGCGGAAACCCGGACGAGACCGCTGGGCGTACCATGCTGTCATGCCCGGCGCTGAGCGCGCAGCACACCTCTCGCCACCACCGTGCAGGGAGGATAATCCTTGCAGCGATAGGGGCTGGAGCGATGGGCGGCTGCATTAAGTGTGCAGACCTGGGGTCAGCAGAAAACTGCAAAGAGGATGGGGTGGCGCACCGCCGCACCTTCGACAAGTGCTCCATCCTGACACCCGCACAGAAACGGCGCCTGAAAGATGCGGGCACATACAGCGTTCCCGACATCATTCTGCACGTACTGACAGCAGGCAGAGGATTGGCGGAACACATCCATTTTGTGGAAATAAAATACTGCAGGGACACAAATTAACAGCCAACAATTGCGGCGGCCACGGCACAGCACGCCGCACTCATTGCAGAACTGCAGAAGGCCGGCAGATTCACCTCCATGTGATTACACTGGGTGTGGGGGGCGCAATCTATGCAGACATGGTGAAGGACATGGCCGACCTAGGGGTACCCAAGAAAAAACACAAGACCCTGTTCAAGCACCTCAACCTGCACGTGGTAGGGAGTATGACAGCTGTTTGGGGCCGCCGAATGCAACTGCTGCATGCAAACAACTGCGCGCCATCAAGGCCGCGTCAAGGGCGCGGCGTCACATGAGCATGTCCCTTAGTTTCGGCGCTTGCGCCCGCCCGCCATGCGCCGGCGCGCCGCCCCGCGGCGCGCCGGTGCCCAAGCTCTAGGCATGCGCGTTGGCGCCGAGGGCGGACAGCCGCCAAGCTCAAATATGCTGCATCGCGTTTTGCACC
>NW_014010138.1:0-6277 GCF_000611645.1 Monoraphidium neglectum
AACCACCACCACCCCACACCCGTACAATCTCTTACAATGGGCTTCACGACTGTGCACCTGGAAAGCCCCGCCCCTGCTCCCTTCTCCCCCAATAAATTGTTCCCTACCACCCCCCCACTGCAGCCATGCACCTCATGGCCGCGGGCTTCTCCACAGTGTATCTGAACGAACGCCTCGTATTCGGCCTCGCACCCCCCCTCCCCCTCCCCCCAACAAAGCCTGACCACCACCACTCTCCAGCCATGCATTTCTTCACGACGGGCATCACCACCAAACGTTGTCAAGTGCATGCCTGCACCTGGAACAACCCCCTACCACCCACCACCCCCTTCACCCCAAACCTGCAGCCATGCACCTCATGGCCGCGGGTTTCTCCACCATGTACCTGAACGAGCGCCTCGTCTTCGGCCTCGCGCCCCCCGACATCGCCGGCGTCTTCTCCCAGCGCCTCCGCTGGGCGATGGGCGCGCTGCAGATCCTGCTGCGCCGCAATCCCCTCGCCGCGCCGGGGCTGACGCTCGCGCAGTCGCTGCTGTTCTTCGAGTCGTGCGCGTACCACTTCCTGGCAGCTTCCACCGTGCTGACGTCGCTGGCGCCGGTGCCGTTCCTGTTTTTGGGCGCCTCCCCGCTGCAGTGCGACAGCCTGTGGGTGAGCCGCGGCGCGGGGCGGCGGGCTGCTGCCGCTCGAGCCCTCGGGCGCCGGCTGACCAGGGGGGTGGAGTGGCCAGTAGCCCATTTTCAGCCGACTGATTACGGATTACAGTGCCTCATACGTACCAGCAGTCATCCAGCCTGTTGGCCGACGGGTGGGCCCGCCCGCCTCGCAGCTTTTTCCCCAGTGCTCATCAGCCATCACAGACAGAGGTCTGACGTCGGCGCGTTATGAGCGTCGAGCATACCTGTTTCTGCCAGGCCGAAACTTCACCAGCCCACCCTGGCATGCGCCCATGCATGCCCTGATGCAGTGCTGTACAACCACTCCTGGGTGTCTGAGAGGCCTCTTCAAAACCCTAATCCCCATCTACCTGTTCTCTTTCAGGAGTTCACCATTGCTTTCGGCACTTTCTACGCCCTCAACCGGCTCATGCTATTCATGGCCCACAGGGGCACAGAGGGCGCGATGCTGGAGATGTGGCGCGGCTCTCAGACCTGGGTGGGTTAATGCGCAGCCCGTGCTGCCATGCACACACCGTTGGGTGTTTGTTCACAAGTTGCATGCATGCAAGCGTGCGCGTCATGTGGTTTGGGAAGCTAGCCAGCTGCATGCATCTGCTTATGACTGCTGCTTTTGTTGCGACTGCTGGACGTGCAAGTGCCACGCACCACGCGTGTAAGGGTTTTCAAAAGCGCTCCGCAAAAACACGCCCGCCCCAGCCTCGCACGTGCCTGCAGCGGCATGCCTCACGCCTGGCCTCGACTTCCCCTTTGTCCCTCGTGATCTGTGATGATCTGTGATCACGTGATCACACCCCAGATCTGGATGAGCCCCAACCACCTCAAGGCTGTCTTCAAGGTCGTGCTGGCCGAGAGCGGCCTTCCCTGGTGGCTGGGAGGCTCGTCCAAGGTTAGGCCTCGCAGGCGCTGGCGGGGCGCACGGGGTAGTCACCCATCACCCAACAGCTAGCTGGGGAGTTGCGCCTTCTGCAAGAGGCCTGATTGTTGCCGATTCCGCGTTTCTCGTTTGCTTAGGCCATTTAGCTCAGATAGCTTCCAAGGTTTGCCAAACCCCAAAACAAATCCAAGTGCAACGGTATATTCTACTCCCTCGCTGCTGTGGGCGCCCCGCCAATTTAGATCACTTTTCAGGTGACGGCCAAGACCGACGAGTCAGACGGCGACGCCGGCTACTGGTCCAGCGCGATCAGGATCCTCAGAATTATATGGCCCCACGTGACTGTGTACGTGCTCTACGCGGCCTCCGCCCTCTACTTTGTCGTGCACGCATCGCTGACCAGGCGCGTGCGCGCATGCACGGGCCTGGCCGCTGTTTTGGTGCTGCTGAAGGGGACGGCCAGACGGGGCGGGTCCTTGCGCATGCAACATTTGGGGCCAGCACTCCCTGGGCCAAACGCGGGAAGTCAAGCGGGCACCAGCAAGTGGTGCCGAGTCCAGCATCCTGTGCCGGCCCATCAAATCGATCCAGAGTCTTCAGGCCGGAATTTGATCAAGAACGCGTCCCTCAACCTTGGACGGTCGCCACCCCACAGGATCCCGCCGGTCGACCTCTGTGTGTATACAGCAACCCTCGCCTGGGGCGCCCTTATAGTCATGAGCCTCTGGCCCCCAGTATCAACACTCCTCCCCCGCCGCGAGACCGAGCGCGGCTGGGAGATCGAGTGGGGGGCCTTCATGTCGATGCCGCGGCGCAGGGCCGGGGCCGGGAAGGCGGGCGCGGCGGCGTGGGCCCGCGGCACGTGGCGCAGCTTACTGCGGCTGACGGGCGGCGGCGGCAGCGGCGCCGTTGGCGCCGCGACCGTCGGCGGTGCTGCCGGCTCCGCGACCGTCGAGCTGCCGCCGGCCGCCACGTGGGCAGCACCCAGGGCCCCTGCTGCGGGCACGCTTAACGCCAGCAGCCGTGGCTCAATGCCACCCCCGCAGGCGGCCGCAGCAGGAGCGCCGCCGCTGTCTTTCACAACGGCAGCAGGGCGCGGCGCCCTCGCACAGCACCCGGCGGCGGGCCTGAGCAGGTTTTCGCGGGTGGCGCCCTGCCCCCTGGAGGAGGCGCCGCAAGCAGCCCGCACGGCTGGCCGCGGTGGTGCCAGCAGTGACGCCGGCGGGCTGGCGGACGGCGGTCATATGTCATCCACGGAATTCGAATGGTCTGACGTGATGCAGGCTTCCCCAGACGACGCCGTCCTGACGCTGCCCGCGCCGGGCCGCGGCACCTTCGGCGTCGATTACGCCGACGCCGTCGCAACCTCGGGCGACCACGACCGAGGGAGGTACAACCTCGGACGCGTGGGCATGCCGCAGCGGACACTGTGGTCACGCAAGAGCACTATAGACGTACAGAAGCTGATTAACGAATGTGATCGGGCGCTGCAGCCGTCAGGCCTGCTGGATAGCAACAGTCACCACGACCACCCTTTTGCTTACGGAGAGGGCGGCTGGCCGCCCGGGCAGATCCCCGGGTCCCGGCCGCACACGCTTACTCAGCAGCTTGAGTCGCTGCTGCGACAGGCGGACGCCGGCGGCACGCCGGACGTCTGCGCGAGCGCTGCGGCCGCGGACGGGCGGGGCGCGTGGCGGCCGGCGGCAGGGCCTGCGGGGGCGGAGCTGCAGTGGGGTGCGCAGCAGCAGCCCGCCGCTCGGCAGCGCCACCAGTATAGCGGCGAGCCCGCCAGCACCGGCATCTACGGCCCCCCTTGGCAGCAGGCGTCAACCGCCGCCTTGCAGGGGCCGGACGATGCACAGGGGCCGCGCGTGCAGCCGCGCGCCGCCCCCTCAATCAGGCCGGCAGCCACCGGGCCCCTGCTGCGGTCGGCCGGCGGCTGTGGGGGCCCCTTGCTAAGCTCGACCGCGCAGCTCGGCTCGGGCCTTTGGCGCTCATCCCTACAGCTCACTGCCCAGCGGCGCCCCGGCGACGGGGAGCCCTTCGCAGCCGTCGGCGGCGACTTCTGGGGATCCCTTGTGCGCGCGGGCTTTGTGCACCCCACTACAGCCGTGCCATCCTTCGAAGGCAGCCTGATCAGGGGCGCTGCGCGGCCTGACCCCGCAGACGGCGGCGCCGCGCACCACATCGCGGCGCGCCCAAACTTTGCGCGGCGCCGCCTGCCGGCGGGCAGCTATACTTATGTCATAATGAACGTGCTCGTGCTGGTCGTGCTGGTGGCGGGGTCGGTGCTGGACGCGGTTTTGAGGGGCCGGCAGCAGCAGCAGCAGCGGTAGCAGCAGGGGGCGGCGGGCTGCGCAGCAACGGCAGCAGCAGGGGGTGGCGGGAGCAGCAGCAGCGCCCGCAGCAGGGGACGGCGGCAGCAGCAGCCGCGGCGATGGCGGCGCCGGCAGCATCAGCAGTAGCAACCGCAGCAGGGTTCGGCGTGCTGAGCGCGTTGGCCATGTATGTGTGCCCAGATCTGATAGGTTTTGGGGCTGGTCACGGGGGCCCCTGCTCTCCACTGTGTGTGCAGCGTATGCTATGAACAAGTACAACCACTGAATGGGTGAGGACGTTTTTGTCGTAACCTGCAGACGCGACGCACATCACAACTCCTCAGAAGGAAACCTGGCAGCTGCTGAGTAGGTCAGGTTGGCTGATCACGGACGGCGAACGTGGCGCATCCAATTTACACAATCATTGCAAAACCACAAAACATGCATACATTCAAGATCAAGCGCACAAACCTGGCTGCATCAAAGGCTGTGTACCCTGGTGCTGCCACCAAACAGTGCGTCAGATATAAATCGTTGTTCGCCTCGCGCCCATGAGGATATTTGCCGGCATTGAACACATCAGCGGATGGCCAGGGTTGAAATTGGTTTGAGGTCTGAGGGATTAAAAATTGGCAGCGCTTGCGCGGCGATTGGTCCAGGATAATGACGTGGCATTGACAAAGTAAAAGCACAGATAAAACCTTCGGATTCCATTGAGTATTGCGATAGACTGGGTGGCAGACAGAACACAAAATGCAAAACACTACAGGCATTGAGTCAACAAAACGCATTCAATGTCCAAGATGTCGACACTGACAGGCATAGAACTGGAGCCGTAGCAAGCTGAAAATTTTGCAAACATGTTGCCTTTGCAAAGCAATAAGTAATGTGGGCATCAGCTGACGGGCGATCAGTGCGGCGCCAGCATTGGCCTTTCAAAAGGTTTGCCGTCCCTTCAATTGCAGCCGGTTGATCATCCATTATGATGGCCTGCGCAGCTTCCTGCTGTGAATAAGTATGTCCTTACACAAGCTTTCTTGACGTGCCGTCAAAACAAGATTCCAGACACGAAGTCCCCCCACTGAACGCGCTGCCAGTCCAAGGCAGCATCGGTGGGGGCCTGGCAGTGGGTGGCCCTGGTTGCCAGTGCACGGGGGCGGTTTGGGCATTTGTTTGCAGGTGGGTTCGGACGTATGTGGAAGCGCCATGCGGCCGACTTCAGGCCTTGCATTGGCGACAGGAGTCCTAATTGTGGTGGCACTTCTCGGTGAGAATCACTGACAATGTAATCTGTAGGAACCTGGCGGGTATTCAACAGCTCACAGACCTCGGAGAGCCGGCGAAGTGGGCCCGGAGCTGCCCGCGCGGCTCTGCACCATCGTCACATAGGCCGCGAAGACCTGCCGTGGAAGTGCGAAAGACACGCACGAAACCGTCGGACAGGATTCAGGGGTCCGCCAGCAGCGCAAGGACGTGTGCTTGTGCTGCGCATCCTGGCGCGCCGAAGCGCCAGGATGCGTCATCGTACCCCGTTCCGGCGCGTCGTCACTTTTTCAACCCACGGGCCCAGGCGGTGCCGTCAGTGCAACCAACAACGGGCTGTTTGTGTGGACAGCCCTTGCTGTGGCTCTTGGGTGGGGCAGCCGGGGCCTGTGGAGGACGGACAAACACTGATAAGTGCGGGGCGTTGGCTGTCAAGGTTGCGGGGCCCACCTGGGTTGGGCTGGGGATGAAGGGCCAGGCCAGAATGCACATTTGTGTGATCTGATGCTCCTGCAGGAGATCCAGCAGGCTCCATGACATAATGCTCCTGCAGAGATCAGATCATGGGGCGCCTCACTTGATCAGACGGAGAGAACGGCACGCAAGAATTGTAACGCGATAAAGCAGGGGGCCAAAGCACGACAGAGCATGATGGCAACATCGACGGCGCGTGCGGGCGTGCGTGTTTCCTGACGCGTTGCCTTTTGCAGTTGGACGGTTTGGCTGCAAACTGCAGACCGGCTGGCACTCAGTGCCGCGTCCTGCGCCACCGCTTTGCATCCCAACAGCAGCAGCCAAGTGACCCGCGCCCCCGGCGAAACCAGGCCGGCGGGGCAATCGTGGCGGCACCGCTGCAGGGCGCGGCCCACCATTGCTCGTTCTCCCGCGCCTGCGGCGGTCAATGGGCGCGCGGCGGGCGGGCGGGATGTTGTGTGTGTTTCCGGCACATTCGATCAGGCGGGAACGCTGGCGATTCGCGGGGAGGTTGTGGTGGGGGCGGGGGCGCAGATCACCCGATAGTGGAAGATCACCTGCATGCACCAACAGAAACCTCCCCGCACGCCCTGCCGCATACACAAAATACCCACAGAACCACCCGGGTATCCACAAAACCACCAGGGCCTTGAGTGAACGGACAGTGGAC
>NW_014010137.1:0-6273 GCF_000611645.1 Monoraphidium neglectum
GCGTGGTGCGCCCCTACCTGGGGGTGGCCCTCGCCCCCGCCACGCTCGCACAGCGCCTGGGGGTGGAGGGTGTCGTCGTGCTCGACGTAGCGGCGGGGGGGCCCGCGGCAGCCGCAGGGATCAGGGCCAGCACTCGGTGAGCGCCGCCATGCACCCCGCTGCCTTGAGCCCCACCCCCTCCCCTGCCCTCTGGGCTTCGCGGCGCCTGCGGTCCCTGCACTGCCAACGCTGGACCTAGGGTCTGCACCGCCATGTGTGCCTGCCGGCGTGCTGCTGACTCGTGTTGTCTCCTTCCCCTCCCTCTTCTCCGTGGTTCTAGGGAGTTCCTGGGTGTGAGATTGGGTGACGTCATCACAGGCCTCAACGGGCGGGCCGTGAAGAGGTGTGTGTTGGGGTGGGAGGGAGGGGGCCTGCGTGGCTGACAAGGCGCGTTGCGCACACCAGGCCCCTGCACACTGCGTGCGGCGTCACCAAGCTGCCAGGCAGCCCGTATGCATGTGCTGCTCAGATCGACTGTGAATTGGGCTTCGGGCAACCGTATGTGCCAACGGTGTGGTTGGCTGACCCTTACGCCCCTTTCACTGCGTGGCGCTGCCTGTTGCCGCTGCCCACTTTTTCGTGCCGCAGTGAGAAGGACCTGTTCTCGGCCCTGGACGAATGCAGGTGAGGACCACCACCTCGCACCCGTCTGCCACCCTGCTCGCGCCTTGAAGCTGCCTCTGCCAGCTGCTTTCGCTCGTATTGGTGTTGCAATGTGGTATGCGTGCTGCCTTGGCCAGGATGTGTTGCATGCGAGAGTGGAGCCGTTTTTTGTTGTTTCCCGCGCAACCCTTTACCACCCCGCCCAACTCTCGTGCCCCGACAGGCCTGGGGACGCCGTGCCCGTGACGGTGCGCGGCGACGGCGGCCGCGGGGCGGAGCGTAGGCTGACTGTGCGCCTCACGGAGCGCGCCGTGTCCTCTGGAGAGTGAACATGGCAGCTAAAGGCCACACAGCCACACCGTGCGCCTGGACTTTGTGCCACCCCGATTTTGGCCCGGGTGTAGGCGCGATGCAAGCGCACGTCTGCCCCTGCCGAACGCGCCTGTCAATCGCGCCGCCCTGGGCTCCAGCACTTGATCTACCAGCACCCTGTTCGGGGTCCACTTCACCATGCAGAGACTGCCTTTCACACCCAAAATCATCATCCACATTCACGTCGCGTTGATGCCCATGGCTTTGGTCCCGTCGGTCCCTGTGTTGTGGAACTCCTGTCTGCCCCTGTTGTTGCAAAGAGAGGGTGGACCTTCAGTTTTACAGTTCCAGGCTTTTCCGGAGCCGCACAGGCTCTTTGTTTCCACGGACAAAGTCGAAAGGGCGTTAGGCAGGCTTGGCCGCCCACCAGGCCGCAGCGTCTGCAATGCGTTGTGTGTGGGGCGCATTGCCGCAGTTGGACCATACGTCCGGCACATTGCCAGTGTTTCTCTTTCCGGTAATCATGTACAAATACGCTGGGATGCACGACTCCAATCGGGGGGGATTCGGTAATTGCTGCAGCACGTTTGCGATTCTGGTAGAGGTCAGGAGGAGGTGTCAGGGTGTGGGGGGTGGTGGGCGTGCGGGACGTGGAAGACGGTGAGGGACGCCATTTTTTACGTCCGTTTTTCGGCTCGGAGGCCATTACTGATGCCTTTTGTGCGAAAACAAACAGGCGCCCCCGTGAGGTGGAGGTACCTGGGCAGCTGTATAGGATGAGATGACTTTGATTTGTTCCGGACTGCGGGGTGTCAGGGGACGGTCGTAGGGCTGCCTGTATCAGTTGATTCGTGTGAACGTTTGGTGTGGCAGCTAACAGTTGCGCAACCGGCCACCCGCGCAGCAGCCTGGCAGCCTGAGCACACGGCCCACCGTATCTACAGGTTTTCCCAGTTATCAATTGCAATCTGGCATGGATGTCGCCTCGCGACTCTTTGTGTAAAATACAGTATGGTGTGATGCGCAGGTGTGATCGCTGGACGCTGAGTGGAAGGTCCGTCCAGCATTCCCGCCCTTCATGACAGACCCAGCGGCTAATGGTTCAACTTCATCAGTCGGCGTTTTAAGGAGTTTCATTTCGTCTTCATACCAAAATCAGAGCAGTTTGTCGACTTGGACTCGAAAACGCGAGCGCACGACAACGACAAGGGTGAGGGCACCTCCAGCGCAGCTCCGCGCCCGCTCAATAGGCACGTATAACCAGTTTGTACTGCTATAACCTGCAAGCAGCCCACATCACCCGAACCGGCATCGGTGCCGCAGATCACTACTTCGTAATGCTGCCGTCCCCAGCGGGCGCCCCCCACGTACCTAGGGCCGATTCGGAACGATTCCATTACGCACGTCGACCTAAATTGAACTGAACCTGATATGCATCGTGCGCGTCAACTGCCGATCCTCTCGCACATCACCACCTTCCAGGTCCGTTTGCAGCGTGGGGCGCTCCTCACAAGAAAACATGGCCAAGATTCTTTGGATTTTTCTGGCGGCAGCCATTGTCGCCGTGTCTTCGGCCCAGCCAGTGCGCGTCGGCGTGTCGGCACCGGGTGCAACCGTCAGCACTGACGCGGGCGCCAGAGGCGCCAACGTAAACGTCGACGCGCCCTCCACCACCACCACGACCTCCCCCGCCGGCAAGCCGTCCGAGACGAGCCCACTGTCCAGCACTGCCGCGGGCGCCCCCAAGGCCGGAGGCTCCCCTGCAGTCAAGGTCTCCGTCCCCGTGGGCGGCGACGTCAAGGTCACCGCCCCTGGGACCACCGCGACCACCACCACCACCAACACCCCGACCGGCAAGGCGTCCCAGACTGTCGTGTCCGCCCCCGGCACTGCCGTCCGCGTCACCACCAAGCCCGCCACCGACTCCAAGGCCGCCGCCGTGAAGGTGTCGGCGCCCGGCACCGGCGTGACGGTCAAGTCGACGCCCGGCAACACGGGGGTCAACGTGGCGGCGCCCACCACCGGCGTGGCCGTCCGCAACGGCAACGTCGCCGTCGGCGGCGTGTGGGGCGGTGTGACCAGGTAAGCGCCGGTGTGCGGTGCCCTAGCGCGGGGCACTGCGTGGTCTATCATGGCCACTGAGCAACAAACAGCACTCACCCGCCATGTGGCTGTGCGGCGGTGGTGGCCTTGCCGCTGTCTTGGACGCCCCCCGCATTCAAGCAAAGGGGTGACACCGCTCGTGTGTTCTCCCCGTTGGCCCGCTCTCCCGTTCGCAGGACCCCTGCCGGCACCACAGTCAACGTGCCTGGGTTCAGCGGGACCTTCCCCGGCGGCCGCCGCATGCTCCTCCAGGCCGCCTGAGCGCGTCCGCAACATCGGTGTATGTTGTGTATGTCAGGGCTAAGAGGCCGTGGCTGTGCGGCACTCTGCCAGCCGCAGGACACGCGGCATTATTGACAAGCACCAGGCTGCGTTGAGGGCCGCAGGCGGCCTGCACACCATGCGCGTGCAAGGCTGGGCAGGGGCCACGCACCGCAGCCCCCTATGGGCGCAATGCAGCGGGATCTGCAGTGCCCATTCCTAGGCCCTGCGAATGTCTTTTTTGTGCACTGGTGGCTGTTGCTAATGGTGGGTACGCGCTGATGAGTCGTCGAGGAAGCCGAGCCGCTGGCACCGACCCCCATCTCCCACTTGCGTACGGCGGCGTCGACGAGGGCAGGCCCGTGCGCAAGAGCCAATACGGGGAATAATCATCACTGCTTGATATGTGTGTGTGGGCGCCGTTTGGGCTGCCCACTGTTCATAAGGCTGCATGCGTGCCTTGCTTGCTCAAATTTGCGCACGCGCCTCGCCACCCTAGATTCGGGGAACCATGCATCACCGCAGTACGCGTGACCGCAAACAAACATGACGTGGCATGATGATCGCTGCGACCGCTTGTAAATCTCCCTGCAAAGCCGTGACGCATGGGATGTACAGCCGTCAAGCCTGCAAGCACCGCCATCCTATCCCCTCTTTTCGTGACGGTTGAGGCGGACAGCGCGCCCGCTTCATTTTCAGGTGTAATAAGCAAACGTGCGGCGCGGCAGGGGCGTGATGCAGCGCTGTTCGCCTGCAGCAGCAAGCCAGTTGCTAGCGCTCGCCGAGCAAGCAGCAGCACCACCGCACGGCCAGCTTGCCGCTCAGTCCAGGCACATCACAGCAGTGCACCAGCCCATGTCGACGTCGTCAGGCATGTTATTGCGGCTGGCTGGCCGCATCACGTGAGCATCTGCACACGCTTCGTCAACTCCAAGGCACGGGTTACGTGTTTGAAGGGGTGTCCTAAAACTGCAGTGGCAGAAACAGTCGGAGCACACCTGCAGCCTGACAATGTCAGCTAAGCGACCGACTCGGTCTGATCTTGCATCCCCGATCAGATCTTGCAGACCGTTTCTGCAATCTACACGTGTCAATTTGGCACTGCATGCAGGGGGGCGTGCCAGACGTGCTTTGAGCAGAGCTAGGGTTTGCTCAGCATACAACAATAACGCGCGCCCTGATGGGCATGGGCTAGACAGTAGGCCAAGAATGGGTGGCAGCTTCCAGGAGGCTGAGTAATGGCGGAGTGCGCTTTCTCGGTCGCAGTTGCATATTTCACAACGTTGAGGCCAACTTGTTGTAGGGAACTCCCAATCATTCAATGTTCCTCTTTCTTCTTTCTAGCATGCCGCGTGCTTTGTCCCCCTCTTTGCGGCTTCTCGCATGCCAGAATCAGAGCCTGTGCGTGTAAAGTTCACGACGAGTCTCCGTGCAGCGTTGTTCGCGCGCCGCTCGCCGCTCTCCTGTTGCTTCGACCTGGTATTTTCATGTGTCTCCACTGATTGCGTTGTACGGGCAGCTGCAATGTTCCATTCACCCTCATGAATGTGGAAGGCATGTTCGCGGGGCCGTTCGAATGGTTGGCAGGCGGGGCAAAGCCCGGGTGGTGCTCAATGCCGCGCATCCCAGAAAATTCAAGAGGTTCACAGTGTCCTGAAGCTGGATGCGTGGCAGCATGCAGCTGGTTGACAATGCTACCCAGTCCCACTTGACTAGTGCTCCCTGAAGTTTGGCTTGAACGATAACCCCTGGTCTGAAGAGAGAGCGGCCAGCGCGCTTTTTTGGTTCTGATACGTTGCATCTCGAGAAAACGATTTTGTTATCGCAGTGGCCCACACAGTACCAACTGTCCGTGTCCGGCCTGGTTGTATACCCGGGGTCTCCCTAGTCGGAGGGCCAGCAGCATCTGAGCAGAGGGTTCTCGGTTGTGCATTAAGCTTTTGTATTCATTCGCCAGTGAGGGCACTTGAGGCTGCAAGGAGGCGCCAACACGACGGCCGCGACCATTATGGCCAGGTCAGGTGCGTGCGGTGATTTTGAATAGTCCGATCTATAGGAGCAGCAGGAGAGGGACAACAGCGGCGACACGCGGGCTGTCACCCGCCAAGGCAATGATGGGGGAGGGTGGTCACCATGCCCAGTGGCTCGCACCCAGTGGGCCGGCCGCCGATGCGCCGCTGTAGGCCTGTCGACAGCATCTAGCAGCCGGCGTTCATGGTTCAGGCCAGTCATGCTCCCTCGGCCCCTCCCCTGCGCCCATTAGGAGCCCCGCGCCCAACTCGGCGCCCACGCCACGCTGGCGCGGCGGCCACCATGCTCGCTGCCGCGCTACTGATAGCGGCCGCGCTGTTTGCCACGGCAGCAGCCCAAGGTGCGCGGCTCCGGCAGGCACGCCGTCATGCCTGGCTGCACCTCTCCCTCCCCCCCTTTCAATCTCCTTGAGGACCGCGTGCTCGGTCAACGTCCGCCCAGCCTGACACCATAGCAGGCCCTGCCAGCCCCGGCCGCGTCCAGCCCAACTGACGCCACCTGGCGCCGTGCTTCCGCGCCCCCGTCTCTGCCCCGCCGGCAACACTCAGATACTGTGCTCCTGGAGCCCCTCTTCTTTACCGAGAAGGATACCCCAGCGGTGGAGGCCACGCGAGCGCGCGCCCAGGCCTTGACCGGCATCCTGCCCCTGGCCATCCCTAGTGAGATGGTTAATGTGCTGGCTGACCACAACAGTCTGCGCGCCACCCACCAGGCGCCGGCCCTGGTCTGGTCCGACACCCTCGCGGCGTCCTCGCAGGTGAGGGCGCGAAAAAGGGTGGTGTCGCCACAGCCAACCTCCCCCTCCAGGCAATCTGCTCCGTGCACACCCACCCCCGCCACCGGCCTCCTGGGCTACATGCGGCGGGCGCAGGCGTCGGCGACCACCTCCTCCCAGCAATTCGCCCACCGCACGCACCGCCCGTG
>NW_014010136.1:0-6276 GCF_000611645.1 Monoraphidium neglectum
CTCCTCCCCACGCCCCCTCACTCCAACCCAACCCTACCCAACCCAATGCACCGCCCCTCCCTCACCTCCTGCCTGCGCCTCTCCTCCATGACCCGCAGCTCTTCCTCCTTTGCCCGCAGCTCCCGCTCCTTGGCCGCCCGCGCCGCCTCGCGCTCGGCGGCCTCCTGCGCCAGCTCGGCCTCGACCTGCGCCTCCAGTGCGGCGCGCTCCTCCTGCATTTTCAAGTTGCGGCGAGGCGCGGCGGCGGCGCGCGGTGTCGTTGCTTTCGTGTGCGCGAGGAGCCTCGGCAGAGTGGCATTTGGCTGGGATGCTGCGGTGCGCGCCGGGCGGATGCAGGGCCGACGCGCTCGCAGCCGCGGCCGGCCGGGATGAGGTCGAGACGCGTCTGAGCGGATCCCAGGACGCGTCTGCACGCATCAGGCCACGGGAGGACGATATGAAACAAGATATTTGCGACAATCGTTTTGAATGTGAAAGCAAAAGGGACTAGATAAGAACTGGGAGGCAAAGGGAACTGCGTGTGGGTATTGCTGACAGCGCCCGCGCCCGGCCGGGCACCTGCAGCCGCTTGGCCAGGGTTGCCTGCACGTGCTCGCTTGAGAGGACGTCCCTCACGCGCTGCTCCACCGCGGCCGCCACCTGCGGCCGCGGCCAATGGCGTCCGAGCGCAGCGCGAAAGCGCGGGATGGGGCAGAGGTTTGAGGCACGCTGCTCGTGCTGCGGGACGGCGCGCGCACGGGGGGTCGGACCAGCGCCCCGCACGGGCGCCCCCCGCGGCCCAATAGCCGGCGATGCCCGGCCTGACGCGCGGCCGGAGAACGGCGCGCACGGAGCTCCGCGCCCTGGGGAGCTTGAGGCTGCTCCTCAGCCGCCGCCGCGGTCGTCGCCTGGGCAGCGCCCCGACTTGCTGAGGGCCCTCTCTTTGCATGCGGCCCCCATGACGTGCCATGCAGCCTCCATTACGTGCCATGCGGCCCCCATGACGCGCCATGCAGCCTCCAGCCGTTCCCCCCGGTGATCTGGGCGGCACACCTGCCGCTCAACCTCCTCCCTGATCAGCTGCTCCTCCAGATCAGCCTGCTGCCTGCGGTTTTCAAACAGAGGGCATCGACAGCCGAAAGGCGGGGGGCTTGGGAGTTGCAACCAGTGTGCCAAGGGCCTGCAGATGGACCCTGGCCAGTTCTCTTTTAGTGAGAGCAGCCATGTACATGGACGCATGCCCAGCCCTAAAGTGACAGCAACGAATCACGCGGGCAGCGATTGGCCCCGCAAGGCCGCAGTCTGTGAAGGTGCCCTTCGCAAAACGCCACCAGCAGCCCTCACCGCCTCAGCTCCTCCTCCGAGATGGGCGGCGGGCCCTGCTGCCGATCAGTGCCCCCCCTGCCGCGAGAAGACGATCTGGACCTGGATCGCGATCTGGATCTCGAACGCTCCCTCGAGCCGCCATCGCGACGTGAGCCGCCGGACCGCGAGCGCGCCCCGCCCCGGGAGCCGGAGCGCCGCCGCTGCCGCTGCCGGCCGCAGTCGTCGCCGCGGCTGCTGCTGCGACGCCGCCGCCGTCCGCGGTCGCGCCCGCCGCTGCGGCTCCGGCTCCGGCTCCGGCTTGCACTGCGCTGCGAGCGGCGGTGGCGGCCTCTGCTCGCGCTCCTGCTGCGGCTGCCGCGCGCCGCGCGGCGCCCGGCGCCGCTGCTGTGCCGGCGCCGCACGTCTGTGCTCCGGCTCCTGCTGTGGCTGCGCCTGCGGCTGTCGCGGCGGTCTGATCGGCGGCCGGGGCTCCCGTCCCTAGAGGGGCGCTCGCTGCGGCCGCTGCCGCCCGCAGCGTCACCCCAGCGTGCGCGGTCCCTGCGGCCGCCCCCGCCGCTGCCGCGCTCCCAATCGTCGCTCCTGGGCGGACGCCACCTGAAATGAAGGCGCCCAGCGCGGTTGTAAGATAAGAAAGCAGAAATCCGTGGCGTTCGACACGGCAGCTGGTGGTGTCCGCTGCGGGGTGGTCAAGTGCGCCGACCACGCCATGGGCATGCTTTTGCTGGTACCTGTCGTCGCCGCGGCGGCCGCGGCTTCGGCTTCTGCTTCTGCTCCTGCTTCTCCCTCGGCTCCTGCTGCGTCCCATGCTTCTCACTGATCCGTTTCCCTAGGTGCAAAAACTGCGTGACAAGATTGAATTGTGAAAGCGCATTACAGTGATGCAAATACGCTCATTGTTATTTGATTTCAAAAACCACAACACAATTTAGAGAAGACTGCAGATCTAGAGATCACGGAACGCGTCAGCGGGTTTCCGGGGTCGTTGGTCGCGCGTCAAGGCAAGGATTACATTGAGGATAGGGCTCTTTGCGTGTGGACGAGCGCGTGAGGTGCGGCGTGTGTGGTCTCCACACACGAAGCACCGACAGCGAGTGCTGTTGAACTTGTGTTGCCGTATGGCTTGCGGAGTGCTATAAACGTGCTGCAGTCTTCCTATTGATAACATCGCCTGTTGCACTTGCTGCCTGCTCGCTTGACATTGGCGCGCCCCCAACACGTCATCACCGCGCCGCCTCGTTCCTGCGCATCGCTGCCCCCTGCAGCAGCCGAGGCCCCGGCCGCCCCCAGGCGTCCCTCTGCCTCCCTCGCCGCCGGCTTGCGGCCGCGTTTGATGGAAGACGAGGTCACGTCTGGGACCTGCGACCTGTGCGCATCAGCCGTAGACGGCGCCACAGACGCCGCAGAGACGGTCTCATGCTCCTGGTGGGGCTGCCGAGCGCCGCCGGGCCCCAGCCGCGCGACCAGCGCGCCCCCACGCGAGCCGTGCCCCTGCCTGGTATCAGGCAGGGGCCGCCGCCCCAAATCGCAACGTCTGCGGCTGGTGTCCATGCGAGGGCCCCGTTCGCAGCTCAACCCAGCCCCACCCGACGCGCGCGTCGTCCCTGCAGGCACGGCAAGGGCTGCGAGGCCTTCATTTACCATTCCAAATGTCTCGTGAAGTTCCGGAAGGCCAACCCTTCTCGCGACGGCGCGCACCGCTTCCGGTGCCCCAACGGCAGCGGGAAGGGGCCGGGCCTGGGGCCCAACGTGCCGTGCCGGGGCGTCATTATGAACGTGCACGAGGTCGTGGTGAAGAAAGCTAAGAAGAAGGTGGGTTCTTATGTATTTGTGCATGTGTGTGTGTGCGCGCGCACGCGTGTGTGTTGTGTGAGTGTGTGTATGTATGTGTGTGTGTGTGCATGCGCGGGAGTGTGTGTCGAGGGCGCCTGCAGGGGCTTACATGAGGGCGCGCTGGCTTCAAGGGATGCCAGCCCAGCCCGTGCGTGGCTTGGGGCTGGGCGGTCGTCGGCGGGAAGCCTGCCCGGCCCCACGCCTTCTCGCCAGGCCCGGCCCGCCCGCAAGGGTGTGCTGCACCGCTCCAGGGGATGCGTCACCCGCAAGACCACCCTTCTTTCAAACGCGCGGTCATCGCGCCTCTGTGCCTCCACCCCACACCAGGCCCCGGCGGTCCCCCCGCCGGCGCCACCGCGCGCGCCGCAGCCCAAGCAGCAGCAGTCAAAGCAGCAGCAGCCCAAGCCCACGCCCGCGCCCGCGCCGCGCCCCGCGCCGCCGCAGCGGGTGCCCACGCCGCCCGTGCCGCGGGCGGCGCCGGCCGCCGCCAGCGCGTGGAGGCCGGCGTCGGCGCCCGGCCCGCGGGACGCTGATGAGTGGTTCGGAGAGGGTCAAGAGGAGGAGGACGAGGAGGAAGAGGAGCAGCAGCAGCAGCAGCTTCCGGTCGGCTACCTGGTAGAGCAGGCGCTGACTAAAGCGCAGCGCAAGAACCTGAAGCGGCGGGAGAAGCTCAAGGAGCAGCAGCAGCAGCAGCAACAGCAGCAGCAGCAGCAGCAGCAGCAGGCGGCGAGCTCTGACGCCCCCTCCGGGTCCTCGGGCGGCGAGCTCGAAGCCGGCGGGGCCCGAGGCGCGGGCGCGGGCGCCGCGATGAGCGCCGGCGACATAATGGGGGGCGGCAGGTTCGTGAGCGACCTCGAGCGTTACAACGCCTTGTTGGCGGGCATGATGTCATCTTCTGATGGGGAGGAGAGCGACGGCGGCGAGGATGGGGCGCACGGTCATCATCATCATCAACATCATGAGCGCGACCCCGCACAGCACGAGGGGCCGTCACAGCCCGAGGCATTGGCGCGGCCGTTGCCGGCCGCGGCGGCCGCGGGCGGCGGCGGCGGGGCGTCGGGCGCCCAGCCGGCGACACAGCCGGCGGGGTACGCGGGCGGCGAGGCGGCGTTGCAGCACGGCGCTGGCGGCTTGCATTTCGCCCAGCCGGCGCCAGCGCCTCTCTTGGCAGTGCCTTCGTTTGCCCAGCACCCGGTACCGCCTGCCGTGGCGCCTCTGCCGGACCCGGCTGCCGTTGTACAGCCCTCGCTTGGAGCCCCGTTGCAGTTGCAGGGCGGCGGCGCCGCCTGGCTCGCCGCGCCGGCGCCGCCGCAGCAGGCGGCGGGCTGGCAAGCTGCCGGCGGCGCCCCGCACCCAGCCGTCCCCGCGTCGCTGTTGGCACACGCATCTTATCACAATGCAAGCAGTGACCTTGGCTTGCAGCAGCAGGCGGGAGGTCAAGGGGACCACGATGAGGACGAAGAGGATGTGGATGAGCTCATGGCGTTGATGGGCCTGACTGCATGATCTGAGTTGATTAGATCAGATCTTGTGCGACCTGGCCGTCTGTCCTCAGCTGATTTTATTTCACATTCTTACATGGCATGGTGTCAGGGTCAATAGATATGTCACTGCAGCTTGCATGGGCACGCACACGTGTGTGGCCCCTCCTTGCGGAAGGAGGCAGCCCGCATCTCAGCAGATGGCACCACCCGCTGGCGGCCCCATGATGCGTGCATTGGCTTCCCCCCCACCCCCTGTTGCCTGTAACGACCTGCAATTCCGGGGATACACCCACCGAGAGTCAATTGCACGCCCAGCGTAGAGGCACGCCGCGCCGCGCAGGGCGGTTGCAAGGCCCCCCCCCTTCCGCCGCAGCACAACGGTGCCAGGTAGCACTGCAAGGGCGCCGCCTCGCGCCGCAGCACCCGTAGTCTTCACGCTGCTGTTGACCAACCTTGACTTGACCTCAGCAACTCCCCGCGGGCCCTAGTTCGCAAACGCTGGAACCCTGTTACACCAACTACCTAGGACGACCCTCCAATTTTGATTATGCAACGGCCCCAAAGGTGTTGGGGTACTCGCAAGGCGTTGGGAGCCAAGCAGTCACAACAAAAGGGCAAAACGCCGGCAGACGGGCAGCCACTCTCACCGCGATCACACGACAAACGCTCAGGCGTCGTGGCCGCCGCCCGCAAGGCAGGGGGCGCGCGCACACCAGTCAAGACCGGTCAACGTCGCGGGCCCAGCTACTGCTGATCCTGCCCGCCCGCTGCCGCGGCCGCGCCGTCGTCCGAGGGGCCGATGGGCAGACCATACACCTGGGCGATGTGAGGGGGGAGATGAAAGGGTTTGATTCGACGTCGGAGCAGCCTGGGGGGGCGGGAGGGGAGACACGGGCGGGACGCGCGGCGCGGGAGCCGGGCCAAACGCGGCAGAGCCGTGTCCGAGGGCAGAGGAGTGAGAGAGGTGCGGCCTCTGCGGCCGCAGCAACCGACGGCGGACGCCGCATCCTCCCGTGGGTGCGCGGCGACGGGCGTGCTGCGGCCTTGTCGCGGGCTTCATACAGCGCAGCAGCGCTTGTGTGAGCCGCCACGCAGGCTCCCCTGCCCTGCGTTGTCTCCGTGTGTAGCGGTGCCACGGCCCTCAAGCCTGCAGAGCGCCCCACCCCCAAGCAGGCGGCGACTCCCCTAATCCCCAATCCGACAGCTTATCATGTCCACGCCCACACATATTCCCTGCCGCGTCCCCACGCTCACACAACCACACATGACGCACACGGCACAAACTCACATACACACACACATACTGCACACACCATCACCATCACAAACACAACCACGATCACACATCCACACACTCTCTCCGCACACACACAAGCCCACAATCACCCGACTAGGCGCACAACAACAACAAACCCCCCACCAGCTTGCCCTCTTCCCCCCACCTCGTTCCACACGCCCTTCCAGGTGTACACCCCAAACAGCGCCGCCACGTCCGCCGCGAAGATCACGGGGAAGGACTTGATCGCGAAGGGCAGCAGCACGTTGAGGAGAGGGATCAGCAGGAACAGCAGGTTGAGGGCGTCCTTCTCCCTTGGGGTTTTTTGGGGGGTTGGGCATGGGGCGGAGGTGGGGCGGGTGTAAGAGGGTGGAGATGCGG
>NW_014010135.1:0-6280 GCF_000611645.1 Monoraphidium neglectum
GCGAGC
This sequence comes from Monoraphidium neglectum, assembly GCF_000611645.1. Lineage (NCBI taxonomy): Eukaryota > Viridiplantae > Chlorophyta > Chlorophyceae > Sphaeropleales > Selenastraceae > Monoraphidium > Monoraphidium neglectum. The sequence goes on from NW_014010135.1 coordinate 7, forward strand.
TGGCGCCGCTGCCGCCCGCGCCGCCGCAGCCGCCGCAGCCGCCGCGGCGGCGCGACTCGCGGCGCTCTTCGTCTGCCCAGAGCTCCGCCAGGCTGGAAAGCAGTGCTGCGTCCTCCGCGCCGCAGCTGCCGGGGGAGCCGCCGCCGGCTGCGGGCGCAGTAGACGACCGTCGCAGGGGGCTGCCGCGGAGCGGTGGCGACGCGAGGCCCGCGGCCGCGGCTGCCGCGGCCGCCACGGCGCCGGCGGCGCCCGCTTGGTCGTCGGATGTGAATGAGGCGTCCCGCGCGTCCCCGAAGACAAACACGCCGTCCGCGCTGCTGTCCAGGGATGAGTCGTGCGACAGCGGGGCCGCGGCCGCGGGCCGCGGTTGGTCGGCGCCGCCCGGCGGCGCGGCTGCGGCGATCGCGGCGCGCTTTGGGGGCGCGGCGAGGGCGGAGAGGCTCAGTCGGTCCAATAGCAAGTCAACCTCGGCAAATGGGGAGGAATCCTGGGACTCCTGTTGGGGGCCAGGTCGCGCGGGCGGCGCGGGGCGGGGCGCGGCATGGGGGCGGAAGGTTGGCGGGCGTGTGGCGCGCTGGCGGGACGCGCCAGGTGGCGGCGCGCCCGTGGCAGGGCGGCGCGCACGCTGCCGGGGGCGGCGCGGGCGGGCGGCGGCTGGGGCGGCGCATACGTGGCAGAGCGCTGGGCCGTGGCGCAAGGGAGAGTTGGGCGCCGCCACGTGGCATGAGCGGAGGTTTGGGGCTTGGAAGGCGCCACCCTGTCACCCCAGCCCCGCGCGCATGTGGCGGCATCATGCACGCGGGGCGGCCGAGGCGCCGGTGCCGCCGACCGGCATGCGCCAACGCACTCAGATGGATGCCGTCATCGCAAAGGCGCGTCGCGCCGGGCGCTCGCGGGCGAAGTTGGCGCGTGGCCCCCTCGCCGGCCCAGTCGCAGTCAGTCGGCTGGTGACGGGCGGGCACCGGAGTCCACTCACCGCCTGGAGCCTCACGCCAGCGAGCTTGTGCGTCATGCTGGCAAGTCCATCACAATCAATCGGCACCTCCTCCGGGGGCTTGCCCATTGCTGCGGATCACAATCTTGGTCTGACTGGGGGGAGGTCCTTGTCCTTGAATCAGCTATATAACCTTCTCGCTATCAATTTAGAATTTATAACTGCAACCAACTGAGTGTGGCGCGGCGAAAACTGACTCTTGGGTGTGGACGAGACAAGGACAACCCAAATCCAGCGATTATGTTGTTGGCAAAATTAGTGACGTGAGACTCAAGAGGCGAGAAGAATGTGCAGTTTGAGAGATGATTCTCGTTTGGGGCACGGGTCCGAAGGGCGTCATCTGCCGGATCGCTCGCGCTGAGAGCTGCACCTGGTGCGACTCATCCAGCGACGGCATCACCTCCTGTTTTGGGCGGGTGCCCCGCTACTGCCCAGGCGTCTCGGCCAACAAGCACAAGTGTTAACCAGGTGTTCTGAAAATAAGGCTTTTTCACCCCGCGGATTGCCAGAACGCGTCCCGCTGGGCAACCACCCTGCCGCAGGCAGCAGTGCTGCCGCAGCACCTCTTCCAACCTCCGATGCGCGGACTGGCGCCCACGCCGCAAAGGGGCGAAAATCAGCCCTGCGGCTCGCAAAAGGCGGCGCCGCCCTGCCCCCAGTGCCACCATGCCCAACACCACACGTTCGTCCGCGCAGCAAGCGCGCACGCGCCGCATGTGGGGCTCGCGAGGCGCGTGTTGGCCCATGCTGACCTGGTGGGCCTTGCTGCTAAAGCCGCGCAGCTGGCCTGGCCCCCTGCCGACCTGTGCGCACGGGACCCGTCTTCCAACCACTCAGCATAGGACGTCATGTGCTGATCTCACGCTCTGGCCTTAGTGCACGGCTCTCAACGGCTGTGCAGGCCGGGCCATTCTAGGCCTGCATGATGTGAGCCAGCGCGCACACAACAGACGCGGGATGCTGCCGAAGTGTAAACTGTGCAGAGCAGGTTTTGATGGGTTTGTGGGCGCAAAGCGGCGGACTGCAGCAAAGGAGGTTGAGATGTTCGGGCCCATGCATGCAGATTACCAAGCACTGGGCCCCCAAGGGACCTGTGCAGTAAGGGATTGCCTCGGTCAAGGGTGTTCCTTGGTACCGTACTGCTGGGGTTGCTGCTCCACACGGCTTGCTAGGTGATGCAGATTACGTTCGTGAGGTTGTTCATCATTCCCTCTACTGCTGCAGCTGGATTTAGGTTGGTCGCGTCGGGGAGGGTGAAGGGGATGCCACTCAAATGGCAGGCTGCGAAAGAGGTGCGCACCACCGGGTTGGGGATCATGTACCGGTATCATGACGGTCAAGCCTGGGTCAAGCTACCGATGCCCATCCAGCTAAACATATGCTGGTCAGCTCAGGCTGGAAAATCTTGGCTGGTCAAACCTGTACCACATACAATTGATCCTAGAAACGATGTTACAGAAGGCAAGCTGAGAGTGCAAGGCGGCGACACCAGCAGGACGGCAGCAGCAGCTGCAGCAGCGACGATACCAGGACGCAGCGGGGCGCAATGGCTGGAGATGCGAGGCACAACAGCAGGTGATTGAGTTTACCATTTAAAAAAATCCTGCAGAGAGCAAGTTCAACGGAGCGAGCCGCGGGAGCAGACCGCGTGTAAATCAATGTTGAACACGGCTACCGCCGTCGCGACTGCCATTTTGTTGGTATGTGCGGTAAAAGCGATACCTATGGATAAGCCTGGGCAGGTCCAAGCGGCCGGCGCAATGGGTGAGGCGCCTGTTGCGTTCGCATGCACGGCCTGCGGCAGAGACGATGGCATGCGCAACACACGCAGCTCGTCCCGCTGCACCGTTGGACCCCAAATCCATGAGGGTCTCCCTACTTCCTTCAGGGAAATTGAGCAATTCTGAAGCGCCGCTACCACGCCAGCAACCGCACCCTTTCGCGCGTGTGCCCTTCGTCCCTTGCCACTCTGACATGCCCCCCGTGGCCTCCCCGATGCCCGTACCAGCTGCGCCGGCGCCGCCAGGGGCGGCGCCCAGCGCGCCCGCCAACAAGGTGCTGCTGGAGACGTTCATCATGAGCTTGTGCCCGGATGCATTGTTCTGCTTGAACTACTTAGCCCCAATCCTCAAAAGGCTCGAGCCGATTGTGCACCTTAGCAACGAGTGAGTCTGCTCACTTTGCAAGCGTACGCAGGTTGTTGCCTTGCATGGCGAGGGATCCGAATGCTTGACGTGCATGTCGACCTCTGCCAGCGCGCCTCGCTGCTTGGTGGTTGGTGGGGCAGGATGCCACGCACGGCCCGATGGAAGGGCCCCATCCGCGAACGCCATGCAACACGAAAACCTCTGCCGGGCAGGTACATCATGTATGTGAGGCCCAACAACGTGTTCTGGTGCAAGCACGGCCCGCTCGAGTGCCGCGGCAATATGATGGAGCTGTGTGTCAGGTGGGGGCTCGAGGGTTTTGTCGGCGGCGATTTGAGAGCAGGTGCAGGCGTGCCGCGATCAGCCACGCGGGCACGTGCGCTGCAAGTCGGAAGCGCCGGCAGCTGTGCCCCTGCATCCTCACCTGCACGAGGGCCATGTGCCGCCTCGAGCCACCGCCGTTCTGTTTCTCAAGCCACATGCGCCCAAAACATCGCCATCGATTTTGCACTCCCCCCCCCCCCCGACCCTCACAAGCTAGCTGAAACACACATTCGTCGCGCGCACGCACTTGTGCGCGCACACACGTGCACGCATGCACACACGCGAACATCCAATTTTGCGCGCGCACACACAAATGCGTGAGTGCATGCGCACATACTGTACATTGAAAAACATGCCTGCGCCCCGTGCCGCCGCCGATGTCCGTCTGGCAGGCAGAGCATTCCCGCAGAGAAGAACCTGGAATGGCTGCTCGGATTCCTACAGCTGATGTTCTACGGCAACCCATACAGTGCGTGGACAACTCGAGCAACAGAATGGGCACTGGAGCAGGTGGGCCTGTGCGAGCGCGGTTTGGTTTTTGTGTCGGAACGCAGGAGAGCAAGAAAAAGGGGGAAAAAGGATGGCAGAGACAGGGTGAAAGAGTGTGTGTGTGTGTGTGTGTGTGTGTGTGTGTGTGCGTGTGTGGGTGGGTGTGGGTGGGTGTGGGTGTGTGTGCGCGCGCGCGCGTGCACACATGCGCGCCTTTGTGTGGGTAGGCTCGCGCACACAATTTTTAGTGTGTGTGTGTGTGTGTGTGTGTGTGTGTGTGTGTGTGTAAGGAAGGGTTGACACGCGCCTGCATGTCACGTGCGAACCAAACCGGTATTGTGCTGCTACGCGGCCGCCGCAGCCCGCCAGGCCTCCTGCAAACCCCCTCAAACGCCCAACCGCAGGTCGGCGTACCCCGCGCCACGCGGGCGGCCATAGCATCGTGCGCATCGAGCGCCAAGGAGACGACGCAGCTCGCCGCCGCGACGTCCGCAGCCTCAATAGCGCGCAACGCCACGCGCAGCTGCACCATCGCCGTCGAGGGATCCAAGAGATGCGTGCGCGACGGCGGGCGATGGTGCGCTTCTGGGGGCCCGGGTTCGAGTCTGCTGGCCTGCGCCCCGATTTTTCCCCGCATGCAAGTGAGCGCTTCGTCCTGATGCAAGGGGATCGCCGCTGACCCGTGCGCCATTCACGCCAAATTGACAATCCGGTAAGACGCACACTGCAAACTAGAACTTGAGCTGCAACCTGTGCCCTTCCCATTGACAAACTGCCCGCCGGCAGGTACGACTGCCCCGGTGGTTACTCATCCGAGGAGTTTGAGCGGTCGCTGTGCGAAGCCCACCGGGCCAAAACCGGATCGGTCCACCCCGTCTGCGCGGCCGCCCTCGCCGTGGCAGGGAGTGCCGCGGCGCCGGCGCTGTGACTCGCGTTTCCACGGCGGCTGGAGTGACCGGCCGCTGCTGACCCCATGCTAACTTATTGAGGGGGATTGTTGTTTGATGCATTCGTGTCCGGTTTGCAGCTGTGTTTCTTTGCTAGTCTTTGCTCCTCTTGAAATCGCTTCACTGGATTTCTCTGTTTTTGGCCTCAAAGCAGGCCCAGACCCTGCCTTAACTTATGACCGCCCGCCACAGTTGCAGGGACCAAGCCCAGGCCAGACCAGCCCATGCAGGGCGTGTCCCGGCGGGCAGAGCGCCTCACTGCAGTGCTCCTCCCATGCGATTGTGCTGCCGGTTGTCAACTCTGACGGCACAAGACAAACTGCAATACAGTCCAGTTATAGGGCGTTTGGAGGGGATGCATGGCGACTGCCAGTTGCTCAGTGAGCCAGGAAGCGGGGCCACCACCCCTGCTGCCCCAACTGACCGGGCGAGATGTTATTCAGCTGACTTACACCACCCTGGACGTTGAACGCATGAGCTCCAGCCACAATAGACGGATGCGGCACGTGCACAGCGCAAGGCAGCCGGGTGCAACCAAAAGCCCTGGGCCCACCCCAGCCCACAGGACCCATCATGCGCCCGGCCCCCGCCCTGCGATGCGCCACACGCCCTCGACGCGCCGCCCCCGGTACGCCACAATCCAGTCGTACAAGTTCACAGTCGGGTCGCAGTGCCCCGGCTGCAGCCGCAGCAGCGCGCCGCGCGGCGGCAGCGGCGGCGCGGCGCCGAGCGCGGCGACGGCGCCGGCCGCCGGGTACAGCAGCAGCCCGTGCTCGTCACCCGCGCACTTGTAGTCAGCGGGGACGCCGGGTGACGCCACGGATGACGCCGCAGGTGACGCCGCGGGCGAGGAGGGCGCGGCGCCGGGTGTGGGTGGCGGGTAGAGGCCCCAGGAGGGGTCCAGGATGGGCGGGCCGCTGTCGAGGGAGACGGCCTTTGAGCCGGCGTCCACCACAGCCTGGGCGCGGGAGAGGCTCGCGGACATTACCTGCACGTAAATCGAGGCAAATGTTGAGAAACGGACAGATGATAGCTAGCAAGGGTGGGGCGTGATGGTGCTGCGCAGATGGCGGCAGGAGTCGTCCGCGGGCGTGACCGCGTGCGCTGCGCTTGCGGTGGCTCTGCATGCCGCACAAGCGGGTGCAAAGTGCTCAGGGGTGACAACAAGCAGGAGACACACCCCAATGTGGGTTGTGTGTGTGCGGGTGTTGGCAGGGGGGGGGGGGGCGGGGTGTGCGTGCGGATGGCCACCGAGCACCCCGCTCCTCCATGCTGCCTTGCACTTCCACAGACCTTAAGAGTCCAGATGAGAGGCCAAAATCTAAACCCTAAGCCCTGAAAATTCCCAGCCACGACGCGCCAGACCACACGCT
>NW_014010134.1:0-6272 GCF_000611645.1 Monoraphidium neglectum
CTCTACTCTACTCACTCACAAGCTGCACCGCCAGCTTTGCACGCTTGCCCCTTGTAAGGCCTGCAGACAATTCACTTTGGAATAATTACAAGGTTATCATTCAGGGCTTCACGAATTCATAGATCACCTCGAGCCCCCGCAGCTCCCTCAGCCTCTCCAGCAGCGCCGCATCCGCCCGCGCCGCCTTCGCCAGCGCGATGCCCGCATTGCGTGCAGCCGCGCTCCCGCGCCCCGCGCGTCGCGCCGCGCAGAGCAGCGCCCCCACGGCGTCGTGGCGCAGCAGCGCAGGCGAACACGCAGGCTCGGCCACGAAGCGGCCGAGGCACAGGGCCGCGTTGCCGAGGACGGCCGCGGCGGTGGTGTGGCTGCTGCAGACGGCGCACATTGTTGCAATGATCGCCTCCGCCAGCTCCTCGCTGCAGCCGCTGCCTGTGCCGCTGCTGCTGAAGGTGCTTAGCCGCCCTGTTAGCAGGGCAATCACCTTCACGGCGCCGTCCAGCCAGGTGCCAGCACTGCAAGTGTCTTTTACTGTTGCAGCACCTGCGACGGCCGCGGGGGCTGCAGGAGAGGTGTGCTCCTCCTCATCTTGCTGCTGCTGCTGCTGCTGCTGCTGCTGCTGCTGCTGCTGCTGCTGCTGCTGCTGCTGCTGCTGCCGCCGCTGCTGCCAAGCCTGAACGGCAGCAACCAGGCACCGCAGCCCCCCCAGCTCCTCCAGCACAGCCGCGGCCCCCTCATCCTTCGCGACCCGTGCCAGCACGCCCGCGGCCCTGCTGCGCGCCAGCCACTCGCTGCCCCCGCCGGTCGCGCCCGCGCCCGTGCCCTCGCCGCCGACGCCCGCTTCGCAGCTGCAGGCAAGGCTCAGCAAGGCCACCAGCTGCTGCGGCTGCCGCGCCAGCGCTGCGTGCGCCGATGGCTCGACGCTCAAGTTCCAAAGGCAGCCGAGCGCCGCCGCGTGCACACCATTGCCACGCGCCGCCCCCGTTGAGCTCGCCGCTCCGTCAGTCGAGCACGCTGCGACCCCCGAAACCAGCTGCCCGTCGCCTGCGAGCATCCGCCGCAGCGGCGGGTGGCTGCACATGTTGCTGATCAGCACAAGCGCCTTTTCCTCCACCCAGCTGCCGGCCCGGGCGCCTCCGGAACCGGCCTGGGTGTCGCGACTGCTCCCAGCTCCGCCGCCGATGAGAGAAGTGACGCCGGCCAGCAGCGCCGCACGCTCTGGCTGCGCCAGGAGGTGCGTCGCGGCGGCGCGGGCGCCGGGGTGCAGCATGCAGTTGCCCGCCAGCGACAGCACCGTGGCCTGGTGCGGGGCCGGGGCGCGCGGCGGTCACAGTGACTTTGGTGGCACAGGTTGTGTGGGGGCCGGGCCGACCAGCGCTCGCGCACACCGCCTTGCATACCCCAAGCTCCATGCACCAGAGCGACGGTTGCCTCGTGAACAGTAACCAGCAGCGCGAGAAAAGCTTTACTCTTCACCACCAGCACAAGGCCGCCTCCGCACCTGCAGCGACTCGCCCGCCTGCGGCAGCAAACCGAGCAGCCGCGCCATGCCGGCCCCGTTCTGCGCCGCCAGCGCCGCGGCCGCGGGCTGCCGATGCGAGGGGCCAGCCGTGTCGACCGTCGACGCCAAGAACAGCAGCCGCGCCGCCGCGTCGCGCACCGTGGCGCCGCGGCTGCCGAGCAGCTTCACGGCAGCTGCCATCAGCCTCTCATCAGCCGCCACCTCTTCTAGGGACACCCGGCTGGCGCAGGCCGCCTCCAATAGCCCAAGCAGTGCCGCCTGGACCCGCGCCAGCCCATGCTGCTGCTCAGCCTCTTGGACTTCTGCGACGCCACCAGCCTTGGCTGCGCCGCTGGCTGTGGCGCCACCCTTGGGGGGGAGCGCAGGCATACCAGCTGCCGAGCGGGCGGCGAGCAGCCGGCTCGCCGCCTGCAGGCCGCCACAGGTGCGGAAGTATGTGCTGCAGGTATCGTCCGATGAGATGACAGCTGCAAGTGATGGAAGGGTGAGCACACACGAATATGACACAGTGTGAAGGGCCATGTAAAAGCAGTGCCAGAAGTGGCGAGCACTGCGCAGGCCTCCTGCATGCCTTGCAAGGTACGTTCCAAGCACTCATGCAGCAGGTAATGAGCAGCACATACGCAGCAGGAATTGACCTGTTCTGTTGGTGTCAAACACCCTCTGAACCAACCTGTCAGCTGTATGCACGCTTCTGCGAGCCCTTCAGCGCCGTCGTTGGCCTGCTCCCGCGCCTCTCCCTCGCCTTCACTCACGCGCGTCCCCTCCACCCCCGGCCCCCGCCCTGGCTGATCCGGCGCCGCCCCCGCCGGCCGCTCCCGCTGCTGCCCCGGCCGCTGCACAGCCGCCTGCAGGCTCGCCGCGAGCCGCTCCACCTCCCGCAGCTTCCCGACGTCCAGCCGGGCGCCCGCCCCGCCCGCAGCAGCCCCGCCGCCCTTCCCTCGAAGCTGCAGCGTGCGTGGCGTTTGCGCAACATTTGAGCTGACATCCCACGAGCTCTGCTCGCCTCGTCACACCCCACGACCGACCAGTCCGCCCAGGACCTGCAGAGAGAATTTCGAGCCGCCCAGGCTGCCGCGCCCACATCGCTACAGGCAAGCATAGTTCAGGTGGAGATTGTGGGCGTGCGGCCAGAAGCCGCACGGCGCTGCCCGCCCTGCCAATCCCTGTATGGCATGCAGCTCGGGGCCGCGCCAGCTGCGCCTCCACCTCCCTGTCTTTGCCCCCGAGGATGGCCAGCGCCCTCTCCAGGTCAGCCGCCGCGCGGTCGTGCTGGTCCAGCGCCTGCAGCGCAGCGGCGCGCCGCTGCAGCGCCTTGGCGCAGAGGGGGTCGCGGGGGGTGTTGTGCAGGTGCTCGCATAGGTGGAGGACCTGGTGTGATGCATGGAGGGGCGGCAGGGTTTGGGGCAGATGTGGTTATTTACTGGCGTGCATAAGCAGGGCTTGGCGCGCTTTACGACACTGCTGGCGCATCGTCATTGTGCACGTCTGGGAGGGCTGCAGGCGGTGGAGTGCTGCAGGGACCAGGCGGCTTGGCGGCGGCAAAGGGCTGCGCGGGGCTCGTCGGCCGCGCCGCCCGCACCCTGTCGCAGTGCTCTAGCGCCTGGACGTTGCACTTGAGCTTGAGCGCCGCCAGCGCCGCGTTGGCGTGCAGCGCCGCGCTGTGGCGCTGCGACTCGAGCCCGGCCTGGTAGCAGCGCAGCGCCTCGGACCACTGGCCGGCCGCCATGGCGGCGTTGCCGGCCACGCGCTGGCGCTCCGCCAGCTGGCGCCGCTCCACCATCCTTTTTGTGGCGCATGTGGTGTCATCGCGGGCATTGCTTTGGTCGCATCATGGGTTTGTGCATGCAGGAAACATGCATGTGATACCACCGTACTGGAAGCACCAAGACACGTAGACCGCTTTCACTATCACTCTGTTGCGTCAGAAGCTCCAACATAGAGATCCTCCCCCCTCCCACCCCCCCCCCCCAAAACACACACACACACACGCGACACAACACACACACACACATGCACACGCGACACAACACACACACACGCACGCGCGACACGACACACACACACACACACACACACACACACACACACATACACACACACACACACACACAAAACCCACACACACACACGCGCGCACGTGTGTGCTTGTGCGCATGCGCCTACCTCTTGTGCCGCTCGTCGATGTCCCGCTCCATCGCCCTGAACCCCGCATTGTTCGGCGTCAACCCATTGAACAGCTCGTCCTCCTCGTCGCTGGGGCACCACATGTCCCACCGCGCGTAATCCACCTCGCCGATCTTCGCGCCGCCGCCCCAGCCCTGCTGCAGGTGCCGGCCCTGCTCCCCCTGCTTCCCCTGCTTCCCCTGCTGCTGTTGCTGCTGCTGCTGCTGCTGCTGCTGCTGTTGGACGTACTGCTCATACATGGCCCGTGCCTTGAGCTTGCGCGTGCGGTTTGCTTTGAGCTCCTCGACCTATAGTGGGCAAGAGGGGGGGAGGGAAGGGCAATTGCGGGGGCATGCGCACACGCATGGTGGGGTCATGCAGCCCATGCATGAGGTGGCACCTGTGCATGTCACATGCGTGCAGGCCCCATGCAGCAGTGCCAGCGCATGCAGCGACGCCAGCACTGTGCTTGGACGGAATAGAAGGATTGAATCAATGAAAGCGTTGGTAAGCGGGACTCCCACATCAGGCGCCGGAGTGCTGTTTTGCAGGTGACCACCCCCCTCTGCTGTTGCTGCTCGCCTTGCGCATGAGCTCGGCCTGGCGCGCCTCCTCTGCCTTTGCGGTGCCGCCAGCATCTCTACTCGCTGCCGCATCGCTGGCGCCGCGTGAGCCAGGGCCAGGCAGCGGGCCCTTGGGCGCAGTGCGTGCAGCAGCGGCGTCCCTGTCACGCTGTTGGGCCTCTATCTTGCGATCGATGTAGTCCGGAGGCAGGGTGCCAGAGTTTAAGCCGTCTATGAGCCTGGTCACTTCGTCTACCCGATCTATGAATTCATCCACCTCGTCCGCAGAGGCCATGGTGGACATCCCCGCGCGTCAGATCACTCCGCGCGCAATCGCTAGTCTGATCAGCAAGAGTGCGATGATAAACAATTGATCAAATTAATTGGCGCCATCACGCTGGCACCTTCGCAGGCTGGTAGTGGGTGTGTGTCCATTACCGTCGTCGTGGTTGTTTGACCGCCGCCCAGGGGCTGATCTGCTCCGGCCTTGTACCCTACAACCTTTGACCACAATCCATATCTGCAAAAATCATGTCGAGGTAGCTTTGGTCGTGTATCATAATCCATTGCTAGGCTGCCGACGCGCCCAATTGTCCATGGATCTGGCAACTGTTACGGTACGAGCTGGCCCATGCAACCGCACAAGAAGACCTGGTACGAATGCAAAACGCACAGCAGACAGTCAATCAATGCACCTGCATTGCTGCAGCGTTTGGACAATGTAGATAAATGCAAATGCAGATAAGATGCAGGCAGGGATGGCGCTATGGCAATCTGCAATCTGTTCAAGCAAGCAAAGGTACAGGAGCCCTTTGAGCTTCCTGAAAACCGGAAGTGCTCTCGCTGGCCGCAACATGACGCAGCTCTGTTTGGGCAACCTAACTCTGGCCAAGGCGCACTGAGACGCGGCACCCTCCGCCAACCCCCGCTCCTCCTCTCCCACTCACAGCTCCCCCTGCTCCCACGCGGCCGGCGCCGCGGACGGCGGCTCCAGCAGCCGTTTGAGCAGCAGCACCAGCCACAATGTCAGCGCCGCAGTGCCCACGACCAACGCGGCCACGCCGCCCCACTGCATTAGCTTCTTCCGCCGCTCCGCCGCTAGCTGCTGCGCGACGCGTGCCGCGGCGAGTGCGTCGCGCTCCGCCCGAGACATGCGCTTGGCGCTCGGCTTGCCGCCGCCGTGGTGCTCGTCCGGCGCGGGCGCCGCGCTCTGGGGCCCCGCCCGCGCCGCGGCCTCCTGAACCGGCGACGTCGCACGACCCTGCTGCTGCAGCTGCTTCTTGCCCTGGGCCGCGGCCGTGCACTCCTTGTCACAGGCCAGTAGCTTGAGGCTCGTCGCCCCCGAATCATAGTCGCCGCTGCCAGTCGCCGCCCTCAGCGCGGCCTGCACCCTGTCGCACGCCCACTTCTGCTTCTGCCGCCTGCACTCGCACCTGACCGCCACCTCCTCCCGGCAGACGTCCCCGCACGCGCCCTCGTGGCACGGCGCGCGGCAGGGGTGCTGACAGCCGGGCAGCGCGCGGTGGCACGGCTTGCCACATGACAGCGCTGCCGCAGCATCGGCGCCGCCGCCGGCCTTGCCAAGCACCCGCTGCAGCTCGTGGCAGACAAAGGGGAGGGTCGTCTTCCCACAGAAGCACGGGTGCGTGCGCGGCACGACGCAGGCCGGGCACGGCCCCGGGTGGCACCGCTCGGGGCACGCGTGCTCGCAGCCCGCGCGCCTGGCGCCGCACGGCCGCGCGCAGACCTCGCACGGCCGGGCCGCCTGCGGCAGCCGCTGCGCGACCTCGGCGGCGGCGAACGCGTAGAAGCCGTCCGGCAGGGCGCGCCCGCTGGCGCCGGCGGCCGCCGCCGAGGCGAGCGCCGACGCGTCGAGCACGTGGCACTGCAGGCTGCAGGCGTGGTTGCCGCACGCGAGCGGCTGGCCGCAGGGTACGTGGCAGGCGAAGGGGGCCGCTTGGTGGCAGGGAAACGTCGCCGCGCCGTGGCCGCCCAGACACGGCACCAAGACCGGCGCAACGCAC
>NW_014010133.1:0-6270 GCF_000611645.1 Monoraphidium neglectum
GCCCCACCCTGCGTGAGCTTGTCGATGAGGTTGCGCGCCGTGTTGAGCTGCCCCAGCGCGAGCTTGTAGTGGTCCCTGTCGTACAGCACGTTGAGCAGGTCCCCGTAAAAGGGGTGGATGTCCTCCACCTTGGGGAAGTCGTCCAGGATCTGCGTGAGCTTGTCGTGCCACGTCGACTGCGAGTGCTTGACCTGCACAGGCCAGGGGGCAAGGGACGCATGTTCAAGGTGGAGAGCGCACAGCAGCGGCCCACGGAGCGTGCTCAGACGTCCTGATGTGTTGCTGCACCCTGTGGGCACTGTGCAAGGGCTGCAAGAGGTGCGCGGACGGGCAGCGTAGAGGCCGGCAGCGCGCCGGCAGCGGCAGTGCCGCCGCCTGCAGCCGTCCCTGACGGTGGCGCGCCGCGGGCTGCCAGCCGCGAGCCTGCTGCGTCCTAATGGCTTGTAAAAACTCCTGACTATCTACTTCAAGAGCATAAGTCCTTCGTGGGCGCTCCAGGCGGCTGCACACCCGCCCAGCGCCTCATATGGCCACCCTCACAGGCCACCACGGCAGTCGTATATGGCCGTATATTACCTTACGCATGTAAAACGACCGGATGCGCGTGATCTGCCAGCCATTATGGCAGACAGTGGGCGTCTGTCGCTGCGTCTTGCTCAGCACGATATCTATGAAATCCTTGCCCGAAGGCACCGCCTGGATCGACTTGAAATTGTAGGTCGGCATGCTTGCTGCGGGGCCTCGACACGGGCACCGCTGTGGGCAAGCTGTGCTGTAAGCGCGCTGCCGGACGCGCGTACAATTATCAACAAAAGGGGAGAGGCAACGGAGGGGTCCAGCCCAAAGGCGGTGAGACGGAGCACCAGAAACGCGAAGGCGCCCGCCCAGCCGCCGCCATCAGTGCACACGCAATATCGCGCCCTTGTGCCATGCTTGGCCGTCACGCTGGTTATCCTCATCTGCAGCAGGGTCCTGGAACTGCTTGTACGATGGCAGCAGCAGCAGTGGGCGCATCCTGCCAAGCACGCACTTGCCCCCCAAATGTCGCCGCCTGCAGCTGGATGGGTCACAACCGCCCCTTTGTGCGTGCGCCCGACAGCAAGCACACGCCACGCTGCTCAAGACATGCCATCAAAAGATCGTGACAATAGCACAGAAACACACGGCTGCTCATGCTTCTTGATCAGCTGCGCCACCGCCCGTGCCCTTCTGCCGGCCCTGCGCCACCCAATGCATAGAAGCTGGTGCTGCCCCAGGCCACCGCGCAGCCCAATGTAGTGACCGCGAGGACCCCAGAAGTGAGGGCTTCAGAACGCAGGAGCCTTACACTCAAGGAGGCGCTCACAATGTCCCGGGGATCAAAACCCCAAACGAGGCATGGGTGCCAACGATGATGCGGTCCGCGCCCGCCGCACGTCCGCGACTGCCAGGGTGCGCGCCAAGCTGCTGCCACGCTGCCGATTGCGCGCGCCACCCCTAGCCCACCACTGCTGCTGCTGCTGCTGCTGCCGCCAGAGCTGCAGGCAAGGGAAAGCAATAGATTTCAACCAGTTAAGGAGCATGCCTCAGCCATAGGCCCGTTGGTCTGCGCAAACACCAATCGCTCGCCACCAATTCCATGGGCTTCCCGTATCACCCGTTACTGCATGCCCCTGCCGTCCCCAGGCCGCCCCCTGCCGCACGCCAGGCCTCCCCGCAGCCGCGCCCACCTGGCCGCATTCCCCGCGCCTACTCGTCGTCCTCGCCCTCGTTCTCCGCGATGTTGAAGTAGCGGAGCTCGTAGACGGAGCGGTCCTTGTTGGAGGCGATGACGCGCAGCCAGTCGCGCACGTTGTGCTTCTTGAGGAACTTCTTGGTCAGGTACTTGACGTACCGCTTGGACATGTGCGCCTCGCTGGTCACGGTCACCTTGGACTTGTCATGGGACACCTGGTGTCGCGGGGTGACACAGCAGTGCGCCAGGTGGGCCAATCCTGCCGCCAGCGCAAGGAAGTGCAGCCAACACCAAGCTGCCACAAGGGCCTGTGGCATCATCCACACACCGAGGGCCAGCAAACGCCGCCAGCCTGCGCGCTCAGGCAGCGCCACAGCCACAAGCTGCGCGAGTTTGGCACGGGGGAGGGGGGCAAGCCGGCTGCGCTGCTGGGCCTGGACTCGGTCCTGGGCTGGGATCCCCCTGCTGGCGCGCAGCCCCTCACCTTGACGCTGTCCCCCAGCACGCCGGTCTTGCCGTTGACCTTGATCTTGTCGGCCAGGAACTTCTCAAACGACGCGATCTCCATGATGGAGTCACCCACGGGCTTGCTGCGGTGGTGAGCACAACCGGCGGCCGGTGGGGGCGCGTTGGGCATCAACTAGGCAGCACCAAAGGGGCGCCCTGCATGCTTCAGGCAGGCGTGTCGGAACACCTGCTGCTGGGCAACTAGTGCCGTGCTTTGCGGATGCACCCAGGTACGGGTGCTGTTGCACTTGTTGCCTGCCGTGAGCGTCATGACTGTGCTGCAACAAAACCACACTGTTGGCTTAGCCTGCCATACGACTGCGACCAAATCTGCTGCTGGGGCTGGGCTTCTAAGCAAGTGCACCTGCTCATGTTGCTACCGCCGCTATCCCTGCTGTGCAGCTGCCAGTAGCAACTGCAGCTGCTCGTTGCAACTGCAGCTGCTCGTATTGTCCTGAAGCCGCTGCTGCTGCCGCTGCAGCTGCTGCCGTCTTGCTCTGCCTGCTGACACCACACTGACACAGTGGTGACCACCTGCCTGCCATCAATACCAGGCAAGCCTGTGCCTCTGCTGATGCTGCAGCAGCACCAGCGCTCAAGAGCATGCGTACACATGCCAGCTCAATACAGCCTATCAATTGCGAGCAAGCCTCGCCTGCTCCCAGCCGTTCCCACTGTTCACCTGCAGTCCACCACGAAAGACAGCGCCTTCTTCTTGGGGGCGGCGCCCTTGGCAGGCTTGGCGATCGCCATTGTGGCTGCCTGGGTCCCCTGCAGAAGTGATGGCGACGTAGGCGATGCAGCACATCAGCTGGTGCATCGCAGCAGCGGCTCTCGTTTGCTGGTGGCTGGTGCGGCAGGACAGCCCTGTAGCTGCTCAAGCATACGACGATGCTTTTTGAAGACGAACAAGAGCCTGAACGGACTCTGCTTGTCACTCGCTGCCTTGGCCGCCGCGGTCTGGGGCGAGCCAGGACGGTGATAAGGCTGTTAAATCACACATTTATTGCATTGTCAAGCTGCACTTGTGAGCTGTAGCGGACGGCTCATGCTGATTGAGCGCCACCGCATCAGCTGAGGCTGCGTGCTCCAGAGGGCGTTTCCTCGCACCTTGCGCTACTGGTATGCAAGAGGAAAGAGGCAGGTGAGTCGGACGCGCCGAGACTTGGTGCAAGCCGAACACTGTCTCTTCGGCTGCCGCCGCTTTTGCGCGCTGGTTTGCACTTGTGGGGTGCGGTGGTGGTGGCTAAAATAGGTGAAGCCGGAAAATGCATCAGACAATTTGGTTGCGCACTTGTGCAGCCCGGTTGACACACAATCGCTCCAGCCTACACCCACACCTCTGTGAGCGTGGCCAGGTTCGTTCGTTCAACTGCTGCGCGTATGCAGTCGGGGTGTAAGGGGTGGGCACAGCAACACATTGACAGCCAGGTGGTTCTCACCAACTGCCAGCAGCTTCCAAACATACCTGATTGCAGCACTGGCTGAATAGATTGCCCTGCTAATCTACATCGCGCACGGTACTTCGCGCAGGCACAGGGGCCTAGCCGCTGGCAACTGACTATGGACAGGATGCACGGAAACCACCTATGCAGAGAAATCCCCGCCAGCGACAAATACACTCTAGTTCAAGGCACTCATAGATGCTGGTGCATGAGGGGTGGGATGTCAGCATACCAAGGTCCCCGTCACACCTGGTGCAGCAGCCAGGGCTGCGCCTTGCATCGTGTGCAGCCCAACACAACCAGTTTTCAACTTCACTACGGCAACCACAGCCGATGCCAGCTGCAGCGCGGCTGCATCAAGCCTTGCGACGGCCGCCTGAGGGGCCCTTGGTTGGCAGCACAGCCGCTTCTTTGCCGCCAGGCGTCAGGGCCGCATGCGTCGCTAGTACCCTTATATTTCAGGGCTGTCGGACTATCTGATGCTTGGCCCAGCCCGGCGGCGTGGCCACTGCGCACCCAACCATGTGCGTGGCAGTTGCGTTTTTGTTCGATTTGTGCGCGGGGAAAAGCATGGAAATGGTGGTTATGGCAGCATCAGCAACTCAGCGAATAAAGCAAGACATACAGGTTTGCCTCATGGCCACACCACAAATCATCATATGCAAGCCATGCATCAAACAAACGCCTCCGCGCATCACCCGCAGTGCACTCGCAGCGCTCACGCAACCCACGCCGCTACCGGTATGTGCCTGGTCTTGGGTCGTCCTCATCAGCTGACCATCTATTTGATGCTGTATCTTCTCATCATGATGTTCAGCTGATATGATATCGTGCTGGTGAAGATCATGTTGGTTCGGCACACCGGTGCATAAGGAGATGGCTAGATATATGTAGAGCCCGGTATTTTGACGGCACAGAACCAATTCTTGATGAGGGCGCTGGCAATGGACCCCTGGCGATCGCCGCGAGCGCGGCACGTAAGCGGTAGCCATCCTGCTCGTGCTGGACGGGCAGCGCCGCCCGCAGTCCCTCATTCACAGCCACCACATGTCTCCCGCTGGTGCGCACCTGTGCACCTGTGTGCTTGTACATTTGTGCCAGCAAGCGGCAACCCCTCGCACCACACGTGAACGCCATGGACTGCATGATTGGCGTTCCTGGAGGTGTATTTGACGCTGCATGGCCATGGGCGCGCTGCTGCCGGTGTGTACGGCACACTGGCAGGCGCTGATTTCGTCGATTCAATCATCTGACAACCGCGTGACAGGCCGGTCTTTGGGCAGCCCTCCTGCACCGCTCTGAGTCTTGGGGCCAGTGCGCACGCACGAGGGGCGTCACCCCGGGTGCCCCTCGCGCTGAGCGGCAGCAGCAGGCTCGGCGCCGCCCCGGCCGGCCCCGCGGGCCGCGCGTCCCCCAGCCCAGCCAGCAGCAGTGACGAGCCCGCACGCAACAGCAACGGCGGTGACGGGCACGGCGCCGGCGCCGGCGCCGCGGCGCCGGCGCTGCAGCCGTCGGGGGCAGCGGCGGAGGTGGCGGTGGCGGGCGGCAGCGGCGGCCCTGACCCCTTGGACCGCGAAATCATGGCCATCGCCTTGCCCATGCTGTGAGCTGGGGGTGGGGGAGCTTTGAGGGTCAGATGGGGGGAAGACGGCGCCGGCGGCGGCAGCGCTCTCGGTGGGGCAGGAGACGAGTGGCGTACCACAGGCTACAGGCGCGCTGGTGATGGCGTCGGTCGCGGCTGTCATGTCGGCAGGTCGGGGCGGCGGCTGCGCTGGATTTCCGGGAGGCGTCAGCCTTTAGTGTGCGCGCAGCGGCCCTGTTGCTGTTCCAACAAGGCTCGTGCGCCGCGCGGCCCCGCGTTGCCCCAGGGCCACCCTTGCGGCGGAGCCGTTGGCGTCACTGGTGGACACCGCCTTTGTGGGTGAGCGCGGGCTGTCCCCGTCACCCGCCAACCCCCCCTTACCACCTGCCCTGTGTGGCAGCCCTTCCACCGCCCCACTCCGATCACACCAGCCGTACCCTCCCGACACACACACACTTGGACACTTGCGCCCAAACCCCCACCCCCCGCGCGCGCTTGCTCACATGACGCCCGCGGCCCCTGGTCCCCCCCCCTCATGCAGGCCGCCTGGGCGCCGCGCAGCTAGCGGGGGTGGGTGTGGCCCTGAGCGTGTACAACACGGTGACTAAGCTGGTGCAGGTGCCGCTGCTCAGCATAGCCACCACCACAGTGGCCGCCGCCAAGGGGGCAGGCGGGGGAGCAAGCGCGGGCGCGAGCGCCGGAGCAAGCGCGGGCGCGGCCGAGGCGGCCGAGGCGGCGGCCGCCGCGGGCGACGGCGCGGCGGGCGGCGGGGGCGGGTCTGCTGAGGTGTCGTCTGCGGCGTCCGCGGCGCTGCTGGTGGCGGCCGCGGTGGGGGTGGCGGTCGCGGCGCTGCTGCTCGCCTGCGCTCCGGGGCTGGCGTCGCTGTGGGGGATCGGGCCGGAGTCGCCGCTGCGGCAGCCGGCGCTGGACTTCCTGACGCTGCGGGCGGTGGGGGCGCCCATCAGTGTCGTGCTGCTGGTAGCGCAGGTAAGGGCCCCAGGGGGGGGGGTGCTGCTGAGGCC
>NW_014010132.1:0-6270 GCF_000611645.1 Monoraphidium neglectum
CCGCGGCGGCGCCGGTGCCGCCCGCGAGCGCGCCCGCGGCGGCGCGGAGGGTCCCGACGCGTTTGAGGGTGCGGGACGCCTGCAGCTGCGCGGCAGCTGCCGCGCCGCCGCCGACGAGCGCCTCCTCGAGCGCGCCGGCCGGCACGACGCCGACCCCCGACAGCGCCGCCGCGAGCGCTTCGCCGTCCTCAAGCTTCTGCCGCCACCGCTCCTCCTCGCCCACCTGCCGCGACGCCTCATCAAGCGCGGCCTGCTGCTGCTGCCACTTGGCGCCGGCGCCGGCGCCGACAGGCGGGGCGATCGAAAGGGCGGCCTGCAAGAAGTGCTCCGCCATACAATCCGACCCGTCCAGATCAATGAAGTCGTCGGAGCGCCCCGACCCCGCCGGGTTGAAAGCCTCGATCGGCTCTCTGAATTTCGGGAGCTGAAGGAACATTGACGACTGCTGCGCCGCACTGCCGCCGCCGCTGCCGGCGCCTTGGCCGCCGCCCGGCAAGGGCGCGGCCGCGGCGGGCGCGGCCGCCGCCGGCGCGCCCAGTGAGCCGGAGAACTGCAGGCCAGCGCCGCCGGCGCCGTCGAGCCGCTGCAGGCTCAGCTCCTGCTGCAGCACGCGCGTGAGGGACGCGAGAGACGCCCCAGACAGCGCGCCCAGCGCGGTGGAGGCAGCCGCCAGGCCGTAGTCGGCCTGCAGCGTCTTCTTGAACGCCCACTTGCACGCGTTGATGCAGGCGGCGAGGGCTGTGGCGGGGAGCGGCGCGCGGGGCAGGTGGCCGCGGCGGCAGCAGGACGCCATCTCCTGCGGGGGATGAGGCACGGGGTTGGGGCGGATTTGGCGGTTGGTACTGCATCACGTCTGTTGCAGGGCATAGGCAGCACAATTGTGTGCAAAGTGCGGCATAATGATGTGCAAGGACGAACCGCGTCGTGGCGCCACCACATCGCATTGCAGCATAAACGGCATCGGGCGGGAAGGCTACACGCGATCCCCAAGCTGCCCGAGCGCACACACACACACACACACACACACACACACACACACACACACACACACACACACACACACACACACACACACACACACGCACGCGCGCGTGCACCTCCAACGCCGCCTCGGCCGCGCGCAGCGCTCTGTCCACCACGTCCACCCCCCCATACGCCTCCAGCAGCGCCGCGCGGCACGTCCCGCCGCCGGCGCCGCCGCCGCGGATGGCCTCGAGGTCCCCCGTCAGCGATGATAGCAGCTGCAGCAGCTCCGCAATTCGCGCGGTGGCCTGCGGGCGCGTCCAAGGTTGCGGGCCTGGGTTTCAGGGGCGGCGCGGGCTTGTAAAGGGGCATCGTGCAACCCTGCACTCCTCAGCCGTTGCAACAGCATCATCTGTGACGAGCCCCGTGCCTGCCGCGCGCCTTGCCCTGTGTTCAACAGCACTGGTCAATGGCCGCAGGGCTGCGGCGGCGGTGGCGAGAGCGGGCCGGCGCACCTGCACCGCCGGCCCCGGTGGCACGCCCATGCCGCGCCGCGGGAGCGGGAGGAAGACGCGCCATCCGCGGACGCGCCCGATGTACAGCTCGTAGCCCGTGTTGACCAGCTGAGAGTGCACGACCCTCAGGCTGCCCGCGACGGATGACGACAGGGTGGCCACCTGTTGTTTGGGGTTCAGTGGGCGGGTGGGGAGCGGGGCAGGTTCAGGGGCATGAGCGTGTTTCAATAGAAAAGTCAGAGCGGGGCAGAGGGGTCATTTGCAACATCTAAAACTTTCTTTGGTGTGTGATGTTGAATGTCTGACGTCAATTATGCATATCAATACAAGTAATGATTTACGTTACTGTCATCGTCATTGACACGCAGCGTCAGCGATATTCTTATTCTATACGGGCAAGGCTGGGAATTCAGCAATCTAGGATAGGGCGGTGCGGCGGCATGAATGGGAGCGGCGGAGCAGCTCTGGGGCGCCGCGGCTGGCCTGGCCCTGCGGCTGCATCATCAGGGGCGTGCGCCTCGCGCCCGCCGCCCTAGACGCTTGGCTGAGCCTCCCGCCGCGCCCTCTTGGCACGCCCCGCCCAGCCCACCTGCGCCTGGAGCGCCGCCGCCGCGTTCTCGGCGGCGTCCCGCCGCAGCTCCTCCTCTTCCAGCCCGGCGGCGTCGTCGAACGATTGCGCGCTCAGCTCGCCGCCGCCGCTTGAGAATGCGTCCGGGCTCGACGCGCCGCAGCCGCCCCCGCCGCCGCCGCCGCGCACGGGCGGTGACTGGGCGGCCGGCGCATTGTCGCTGCCGCCAGTGGCGGCGGCGTCGGGCGCGGCCAGATCTGCGTTTGCCTTGGACAGTGCGCGTGTGAGGCCGAGGAGGCCCTCCAGGGCGTCGGCGATCTGATAGTTGACCTGCGGAGGGGAGGCAAGTTTGTGGGTGTGCCCAACGATTCTGGATCGTGGCGTTTCGAGTTTGTGCATGGAGGGCTAGAGGCAGCGGGGCAGAGAGGCCGGACGGAGGTGGCTGGAGCTGGCCTTGCGCAAAACAGCAGCAGCGACGCCTCGCACGGAGGCACCCCGAGCTGAGTGAAATTCAGGTAGCGGCGAGCGGGCCGCGCGGGACGTCCAAGTGTGCATTGTTCAGGCAGGCGTGCGCAAAACAGGCGCGCCGCCGCCATGGCCACCGTCCCTGCCGGGCGCGGCCCCGCCCCCGCCTCCAGCCGCGCCGTCGCCGCAGTTTGGTGCGCCGCGGGGCAATTTTGGGCGCAGCTGCCCACCTCCTTGGTGCTGTTGGCCTGCATGAGCAGAAGGAACAGCGTCATGCACACGATGCCGAAGCACAGCCCCGCGCAGCGCCATGAGGCGGAGGCGATGATGAAACCGTCCTCTTTTTCTTGGAGCAGCGCGACTGGGGGGGGGGGCGAAGGGGACAGGGGGGGATAGTCAGGGGTACGTGCAGCTGCACAAAGCTGCTTGCTGGGTAGTGGAGGCAGGAGGGGTGGGGGGTGGGGAGTTTTGCCTGAAGCTCCCTCGGAATCGCTGCCCAACTCGCTCTCTCTCCCTCTCTCTGCCAGGGCGCCCACGCCCAACGCCCCGAGGAGACCCTGGAGTCCTTCACCACTCCCGCTCCTGCTGTGCGCGATCACACGCACTTAGTGCACGAGCGCAAGCACGGGCGCGCCGCAATTTTCGTCACCTGAAGTCTCCGCTGCCCCCGTTCAGCACCCGCACGCATGCCTTTGGATAGTGAGGCTGCCTCCCCAGCATGAGCACACCCCTTGAACACAGCCACACACACACACACACACACACACACACACACACACACGCACACACACACACAAACACACACACACACACACAAACACACGCCCCCCCCCCACACACACACATGCAAACGCACATGGCACATGCACACATCAACACACACACACACACACACACACATCCGCATGCACGCACGCATGCGCACCCACAAACACACGCGCACCCTGAATACCACTCACACACACACACACGCAGCAGCCCCACCCACGTGAGAAGGCGACTATGAGGGCCAGCATCCCGGCGTACTCCCCGTCCACGAGGTACACGCTGTACCGCAGCGCGCACACCGCAAACGCGTACGCCGGCACGGTCACCAGCACCAGCCACGGCTTGTGCTGCAGGGCGACCCACACGAATATCACGGCGGACACGACGGTACCCAGCAACCTGGGCGACGCGGTGGTTGGAGAGGTGTTTGATCGGTGTTTGATGATTTTGTTTTCCAAGCAACCGGGGGGTGCGCGGGCCCGGACGGGTTTGTGGCGGGCGTGCATCCAGAGCAGCATACATGCGGACTGGTAGGGCTTGCCTGCGCACACGCTGGTGCAAAGAGGGCCGGCCGCCTACTCCAAAGCCCTTTCGCCGCCGCGAGGCAATTCGACATACACTCGGGCATGCAAAGGCGAACTTGTCGCGAGGCGCGTTCAGCGCGTGCGGTGTCAGCCCCACACCTCTGGGTGCCCTTCATGACACTCGTGCCCATGAACGGGGCGGTCAGAGCGTTGGCGGTGAGCACAGCAAACTGGGGCGCATGGACGGACGATGAGCGTAATCGTTGGTGGGTGGCCCGGGGTGAGTTTTGGCGACGGTCGCAGTCCAGGTTGGCGTGCAGTGTTGGGGCCCAATGTGGCGCTTGAGGGCGGGGCAGGGGCGCTGAACCAGGCAATAACCGGGACAGAAAATCGCGGCAGGGCCCGGCTGAGGCGGCTGCGCGCGGCGGGAACTTTGGGAACAGGCAGCGGATTTCGGCGCGCACCAGTCCTGTGTAGGCAACTGTGCGGGTGCCGTTGACGGCCTTGCCGTCGAGGGCCCCTAGGGATAGGCCGCCCATGCCCGCCGCCATGAAACTGAAGACGATCGCCGTCCCCGTGGCCGGCACGGACATGCCGGCGGCCTTCCGGAGCCTTGAGGGATTGAGGGATTGGCGTTGCATGGGCAGGTGCTGCGGGTGCCTGCCCTGCGGATGGCCCCTGTTGGCGCGGGGTCAGCGCCGCCACGCAGGCTGCTTGTCGATCTTAGATTTGCAACGCACAGCCCTCGGGATTGAAAACGGCAGCGTGTCGGCCGGGCAGCTGGGGAGCGACAGCAGCGCAGTCGTGTGGTTCGCCGCCGCCTCATCGCGGCGTGCGTGCCCACCGGCTCACGACGGCCTCCGGCAACATAGCGCTCTGCTGATCTCTGTTATTGAGCCCACCGGCGCGCTATCCAAGACGTGGCCGGCCAGGTCGCATCATCGTCTCAAGTTTGGGCTCCTGAGACCGCGGCGTCCTGTTCCTCAACCCCGGTGTATCAGAAGCGTGGCACGGCGGCTGCTTCTTCCAGTTTCCTAGGTTGCTCTCCACCGGCTGACTGTCAAAGATCACGGAATCCGGGCACCCGACACTCCATCCGTGCTGCGATGGAGTGTCCCACGAGCTTGACAGTGTCGGGCTGAGGAGTCGATTCGTAAGATGCGACATCGCATTGGCTGTTTTCTTATGTAAGCGAATTGGATCGTTTACCCTAGGGCCGCACACCTGCTGTGTACTCCGGTAAAGCCCCAAGACGGGCTGACAGCGCAGTTCTCCAGGAAATGGGAGCTCCCTTGGGCTCGCTGAAGCCGTCACACGAGTTGACAGACGCGCAGCAGCGGCGTGCAGACGTGCGGTTGGTGCACGGCCCGCCGCCACTGCCGCGATGGATCCGCTTCGGCACGCGGATGGCGGTGGTCACGGCGTCGCTGTCTGCCGCTTTTATGTGGCGCGACAGCTGGGTCCCTTCAAGGTGAGCCCGTGTAGCCCCGCATGTCCTGCCCATGCCCGGCATTGGGCTCGTGTCACACATTTGGGAAGCATTCGGGAACTTCTGGGTTTGGCCCCCCCACACCGTCAGCGCTCGCCGCAGCCCGGCAAGCAGCTTGCCTGTCAGCACGCATGCCGCCCCTCGCCGGTACGGTTGCGACCCCAGACCCGCGCGGCAAGCTGAGGGTGGGGCGCACCACCACGGGCATCCGGTTGCACCCGCCCAACTCCCTCATGCCCACGCGCGTTCCCAATTCACAACCCACCGCGCGCACGCCTGGGCGCACACGCACCCCAACTCGCAGGTATGTTGACCTCCCAGTCGGCCTCCTCTTCACGGTGCGAGCTTCCCGCCCTCCGCTCCCACTTGTGCCGGGAGCAGCCCGATTGGAAACACGGCTGATTGATTTGCATGTTTACGGGTGTGTGCGAGTGTGTGCGTATGTGTGTCTGTGCGGGTGTGCATGTGCGGGTGTAGTGGGAGGGATGAGAGTGTTTGTATGGTTTGTCCACAGTGCCACGAAGCCGCCGCATGCGACGGCAGCCGCCGCCGCGGCCGCGCCCGGCCCGTGGGCGCGGTGCCCTCGGTCTGCCGCCGGCGGCCGCGGCGGCCCTCCCCCCTCGGTGGCGCGCTCGTAGCGCTGTGCGGCCCGTCGCGCCCCCGCCCCCTCCTTCCCCCCCGCCCTTCTGACGGTTCGCGACTTTGCTGCTGGATGGTTGCAGATTGGCGGCAGCGTGGTGATGGGCTGCTGGTCCTCCACCGCGGGCGCCCTGACTGCCTCATTAGCATCAATGATCCCTTGTGAGCAGCAAGGTCGCAGTGCAGGGGAGGGGCAGGGGCAACCGCTTTTGAAACCTCATGGCCAGGGATTGGGAGGGTGCACTGTGCGCCTTCTGATGAACCCAAGGGCAAGTAAGGGTGCGAGGGTGCCCGCGACTGCCTGGCACGACCCCCCCCCCAGTTCAGCCCATCCTGCAC
>NW_014010131.1:0-6262 GCF_000611645.1 Monoraphidium neglectum
ACCCAGGAGGCTGTTGGCGTTGCGCAGCGGTCGCTGCAGGCACAGCAGCAGCTGATGGCCCTCTGGACGCAGGAGAAAAGCAGTCGGGCGCAGTGGGAAGCGGCGGCGAATGCGAGGGACGGCCAGCGCGCGCAGCTGCAGGACCTGATCATGCGCGTCGACGCGGCGCTGCCTGGCAAGGCGCGCGCGCAGGTGCGCGCGGCAGCCCGCGACGCGCTCGATGCGCAGGCCGCCGAGGCCGCCGCGGCCGCTGCGGCTGCGGCTGCGGCTGCGGTGGCGGCCGCTGCGGCGGCTGCGGCCACGCAGGCAGCCGCCGGGGCGGCCGCGTGCGCGCAGGACGCAGAGGAGCAGCCTGGCGGCGCCGACGGCGGCATGGCGGCGGTGCAGGCGTCGGCCGGTGTGTTTGGGGGTGGGAACCAGGATAGCGTGATGTTGTGCACGACAGCGATGGTCGCAGCCAGCCGGCTGTTTGTGCCGGCGGGGCAGCGCGTGGCTTTCGGGGGCCGCCCCGCTGAGCAGCAGCTGCTGGCGTGGATGGCGGGCGCGGCGACCCCGCCGCGGGCGTCGGTTGTGCAGCAGCTGCCAGTGCAGCAGTCGCCTCAGCAGCAGCAGTCGCAGCTGGTGCAGGTGTCTTGCGAGGGGCCACGCCACCTGACACTGCCGCAGCAGCGGCAGCTGCTGCAGCGGCTCCAGCAGCAACAGCAGCAGGCGCATGCCTTCGCCCTCAACGCAAGCTGGCAGCAGTTTCAGCAAGAGGGGTACCGTAGCGGGCCAGAGGCGCCCACCGGCGGCCGTCCCCGCAGGGCCGCAGGCGCCTGTATGGGCGCCTCTCGGGGTGCGAGCGAGGCGGCGGCGCAGCCGGCGGTTCTGGAAGTGTTCGAGACAGGCTCCCACCACCAGGGCAGTGGGAATGCTGCCGGCGCGGCTGTGGCAGCGCGTGCTGAGGAGCCCGCAGCTACTGTGGGCCTGGAGGCGGCGGCGGCGGCGAGGGGCATTGTCCTGGAGCGGGGAGGTAGGAGCAGCCCAAGCAGCGGCGCGGCCGCGGGCGACGAGCAGGGGTCATCCATGGCCGCAGCGGCGGGCGCGGCGGCCGAGGCGCTGGCTGAGGCCCGGCGGCGCTCGCGGCGCAGCACGCTGGCGCGCTGGGGGGGCGGCGTGGCTGCGGCTTTTTGCTGCGGCGCGCTGCTTGCGCTCTGCCGGGCGCGCCGGCGCTGACTGGGCCGTTTCTGTGGGGCACATCGGCGCGCATGCGCGCCTCTCGCCCAGCATTCTGATTAGCCCGCGTGCAGTTAGCGGGCAGTACTGTTTGGATTGCCTTGGCGCCGTGCATGTTAGATTTGCACCCCTCACCACGGCGGCATCTGTCACAGGTTGAGTCTGATGTGAGAGCCAGGCACGACCCGCGCTTGGCGCGATTGCTGGGCCCAGCAGAGGTTGGCGTGAGCGTTCTGTTCCGCCGCGCTGCTGGCCCAGCAACTTCTTCACAGGTCGTGCCGCTTGCTTCCTTTTTCTTGGTGGCTACCCAGCCGCCCTGTCCTAGGTCGGCCACTGGGGTCTTGCTTTCGCTTGCAGCTGCTTTGCTTTGCCGCACTTCTTTGGCCTGTGTGACGCTGCTTCTGACAACCATTGCACGCTTGTGTCGCCGCCTTGAAACATTGGTATTTGGTAAGCAACCCTAATGATGTGTCTGCATGCCCTCAGCAGCAGCGAGGCCGCCGTGCGCCGGCAGGGAGCGCAGCTCGCACAGTCAAGGCCAGGGGTTGACAGGGTGGGTATGTGGGACTTGGGCTCGGGCGTGCGGTGCCCAACGGGGGTCTGGTGATTGTCCAACGGCGAGGTGGCATGGGCCGAGCAACAAGCATGTCGCATGGTCCGCGGAACATTGATGAGATGCGCTAGGGTCGGCGGCGGGGAGGGGGTGCTCAAGCGAGGAGGGTGGCTGGCCTGGTGTTCGCAGGCCGGCCGCGCGAGCGCCAAGTCAGCGCGGCCAGGGAGTGACGCCGCTCCAGCCAGGATGTGGCTGCCCTGCATGCCTGGTCTGATTGTTGTGCCATGGCTAAGGTGCCAGCCAGGGGTAGCTGCCCTGGTTGAAGTCAGCGGTGGTGCATGGGGCAGCGTTGGAGAGCGTCAGCCAGCGCATCACTCCCCCGGCAGCACGGGGACCAATGTGGTGCTTACAAAGCTCAGGCGCCAAGGTGCTCGCCGATTTACCGCCATAGTGAATAATTTTTGAGCCGTTTCGTCGATAGTCAAGCCCGGAGCAAGCAATCGGAAGGGTCTGATCTTCGTTGGCTTCAACCACAGACCCGCGAGATGCTGCGCTCAGGCAGCGCCATTCTGGAGATCGCCACAAGAGGGACCGTCCAGGCGTCTATATGGCAGCTGCTGGGCGCTAGCGCGAACGCGGCCGCGCGCGGCGCAGCGCCCTACAGCACTAGTGTGTTGGCTGCAGCGGCGCAGCCCGCGCTCGCGACCGATCCTCTGCAGGTGTGCATGGCAGCCGTCCAAGGGTTTGCATGTCACCGCCATGCATTGCAATTGGTCCGCCCAACCCGATGTGCAGACACGCATGCGTGGGTGCTTTGCACCCACCCCACCCCCAAGCAGCTCGCGGGGCCGCCGCATATCATTGCCCACGCAGCTTGGGGGGGGGGGGTGACACCGCCACCAGCGGGCCGCCGATTACCCTTCATACAGATAAGGCTCGCCATATCACAGCCATCGGCCAACCCTACCCACCTCAGCCCCGACGTCCTGCCGGGTTCCCCGCTTCCTCACCGCCCCTCTCACAAGAACAGCGCCTTGCCCCGCAATCTGTCGCGACTCACTTTTCAAATTCGAATCCGCTACTAGGACGTGCTGTCCGACCAGCTGGAGGGATTCAGGCAGGCGGGCACCTTCAAAGTGGAGCGCATCATCACCACACCCCAGGGCGCGGCCGTCGGTGGGCGCGCGCGCGCGCGCGCCGGCGCGACCCCCCGGCTTCCGCTCCCGTCGCTGCCGCTGCGCCCGGCCGACGCTGTATGTTGGGGGCGCGGCGCACCCTCAGCTGAGGGGCTTGAGACCCAGCGATCCTGCTGGGTGGACCGGTGACTCGCCGCAGGGCCGTGGCGCCGGCCCGTAATCACGTTGTCGCACTGATATCGAGCCACCCCCCCTCCACCTCCATCAGACGCCTCTCTCGCGCACCCCAGCCCCGTGCATGCGCCTCTGAGCGAGACGCAAAGGCCTCTCGCCCGCCCCTCCCGCCGCCCGACCTTCGCTCCCCCTCACCTGTCCCGCACGCCTCACACCCCACCACCCGGCCCGCCGTTCCTGCTGCCCCCGCAGGAGTGCAAAACTCGAGCAAAGAGGTGCTCAACTTTTGGTGCGCCTCTGCGGCTGCCGCAACGTCTTGAGCGACCCCTCGTTGCCGCAACGCCTTCGGCCTCTCTTCTAGGCCCAGCCCGGCGGCGATAACGGCATCGCAGCACCCCTCCCTGCGCCTCACCCGCCGCCCGCGGCTGCTCGCATGATTCCAGAGGCAGCCGCCGCCCTGAGCCGGCCCCACGCCGCACCCGACACTTTCCTCTGCCTTCGGTCGATCAGCGCCGCGCGACCCCCCTCATTCCCGAACTGGAGGGCCGCCCCTCTCACGTGACATCATCGCGACGTCATCGTGGCCACCCACCCCCCCCCACACACACACACAGCGCCAACAACTACCTCGGTCTGTCCAACCACCCGGCGGTGGCGGAGGCGGCGGTGGACGCGATAAGGACGCATGGGTTTGGGCTGTCATCGGTCCGCTTCATTTGCGGCACGCAGGTCGGTGAATTTGTTGCTACCTGTTGGGTGTGCAGTTTCTTGAAGAGATGATTGATTGGAAGTGATTTTGGGTGGGTGGATAGTCATGGGGTATTCACGTGCACATGTGATTTTGTGTGTGTGTGGGTGGGTGTGTGTGTGCGTGTGCGTGCATGCAAATGTCCGTAGCACCACCACACCCTACCCGTCCCGTGCCTGCTCCCCCAATTCATATTTCAAACTTTGAATTCAAATTTAAACGCCTCCAGGACCTCCACAAGCAGCTCGAGGCCAAGATCAGCGAGTTTCACGGGACAGAGGACACCATCCTCTACCCCTCATGCTTTGACGCTAATGTGGGCCCCACGAGGCGGGGCGAAGGGGGGGAGGGGCATGGGGCTCAACACAGCGGGCCGCGGCGATCGCTGCCCCGCGGGTATAAGCCCAACACCTGTCACCCCCATCACCACACGGCGTCGAATCGCTCAATCCTCAAACCGCCCGTATCCTCTGTTCGCTGGAGCGACGCTGCCGTCATACGCGAAACCCCTTGATCCCTGGCGTACTCTGATCTGATCTGATCTGACCTGATCTGACCTGACCTCGCACCGCCACTCCTCGGACGCCCCCCAAGGCGGGCCTGTTCGAGGCGATCCTAACCTCGGACGACGCCGTCATCAGCGATGAGCTCAACCACGCCTCCATAATCGACGGCATCCGGCTCTGCAAGGCGCAGCGATACAGGTGCGTGCACGCGCAAGGGGACACGTTGTGGAGGTTTGACCGGGTTTGACAGGGGAGCCGGTGGCGGGGGCTGCGGGAGAGGGGGCGCCCCAGGACAAGGGGGGTGCGCTTCAGGCGCGTTCGCGCACGGACTCAAATGGGATGGTTCCACCGAGGAGCCAGCAGCAGGGGTTATGGGGTGGCGGCTGGGGGTGGGGCCAGGGTGAGGCGCCAGGCTGCATGCATGTGGGGCTGGGTGGTGCGTGTTTTGCCCCATGCGGCTGAGCCCGGATTGCCAGCACCCAAGTCGGCAGCCCCTCTGGCCGGCCCCCATGGAAGCGCCATACCTTGCTTTACGGGCAGCCCGAAGCATCGCGGCCACGGCTGCCCTCACATAATTCACCCAAATGCTGGGCACCTCATTGCATTGCACGTGTTGCCGGCATTACATCGTGCGGCCACTTTTCCGCTCGACTGTCGTGCACCCGTGCGCGGCAGCGGTCACCGCCCTCAGCCCTCAGCCCAAACCCTGAAATTGCCATCGAGGCCGCATCCCCAAAGCCAGATTTTGTGTGGGTTGAGATTGCCACCCCCTTGCACGTGACGACCACCTGAATGCCCCTCACCCCCCGGCCTTCTGCATACCACTGCGTAAAACAACCTTGGAAAACAACGTCATATCACACCCTCAAGGTTCAAGCACATGGACGTGGCGGACCTGGAGAGGTGCCTGCAGCAGGCGACAGACGCAGGGGCGCGCATCAAGGTGAGAGGCGCAAGCGCGCATTTTCCCGCTCCCTGGCCGTCTGTTCGCCTTGTGTCTTTGATCGTATGTTTTGCGCGCTCCCAGCCGCGCGAGAGATCCGGCAAAACTGCAAATACGAAAAGCTCATATGCACCCAGCTCCCGCTGCCCCGCCCCGCCCCGCCTGGCAGCTGGTCGCCAACGATGGCGTCTTCAGCATGAACAGGGACTTCCCCCCCCCTTAGTCGTGCTTCTTTTTTCCTGCAGAGCCGCTCGCTGGCGGCCTGCTTAGCCTAAGTTTGAAGCCCCAGCCATTTTTGGGCGCTCGCAGCAAGACCCCCGGTCCCGCAAACGTAATTATTGCACACTCACATTCATCGGAAACCTCAAAGTTCCACTCTCTCTGCCCCGCCCCGCCTGGCAGCTGGTGGCCACTGATGGCGTCTTCAGCATGGATGGGGACATAGCCCCTCTGGATGAGATAGTCAAAGTCATAGACAGGTGAGGGGGCGCCTCTGCGCACGCGCGTGTGCACGCTCGCGCAGCGCCGCCCACCAGCGCGCCCGTCGGGCCGCGGCCCCCTGGACCAGATTGTCAGCGTCACAGACAGATGATGAGGGTGCAGGCGCACATGCATGTGTGCACGCTCGCGCAGCGCCGCCCGCGCGCCACCGCCCCTTGTGCGCCCCCCGCCCGCGCGCCCGGCGCGTTCCTTGCCAATCGACCGCCGCGTGCGCGGCTGCGGCTGCGCTCTCGGTCTTCGTTGCAATCGAGCGCCCTTGCACCCTCCACCGACGCGGCAGTTACCAACCGCCGCCAACCGTCGCCAACCGAACCGCCAACCGCAGGTTCCCTGGCACCTACCTGTTTGTGGACGAGTGCCACGCCACAGGCTTCCTGGGCGCCACCGGCCGCGGCACCGACGAGGCGACGGGCGTGAGGGGGCGCGTGGACATCATAAACTCGACCCTGGGCAAGGCACTGGGCGGCGCGACGGGTGGGCGGGAGG
>NW_014010130.1:0-2976 GCF_000611645.1 Monoraphidium neglectum
TGCGCGCCAGTCCACAAAACCCTGGCCTTTAGGGTTTACCAGTAAGCTTTCTGGGTCGCAATTTGAGCAGGGCGGTCACGAGTCAGCCACTCGGCCTCCCTAGCTCAGTCGGTAGAGCGCAAGACTCTTAATCTTGTGGTCGCCGGTTCGAGCCCGGCGGGAGGTGGCTAGCCTTTTGCGGAGCAGAGTCGCATATCAGTGCAGCGGCACGCGGTGCCTCAAGCCAGCGACAATGGCACGACCACGGGAACCAGTCCTGGCGAATTCAGCGGCACGCGGTGCCTCAAGCCAGCAATAATGGCACGACCACGGGAACCAGTCCTGCCGACGACGAGGCCACAGGTTGGTTGTACAAAGGCCAGTGGGAGCTAGCCCTGAGATGAGAACGACAACTGCTATTTGTCGTCTTAATAAGGGGAGGCTGGGCTGACCGGCAGCCCAGGGGCGCTGGCCGGGCGTGTCAGCATCTACAAAGGACCTATCGCCAACAAGTTCCGCACACACCAGACCTAGGGCAACAACAGCGTTAAGAGCAGGAAAAGCAGCGCCGGCAAGACAAAGACGAGGCCACATCATAGATGCTACAGGAACGAGAGCAGGAGGTGATAGCACTAGTTGCAATCCAGCCAGGCGCCCACTGCGCATGTGTGGACAGTTGTGCGTACGTACACAGCTCAATATGGACGCTAGGGACCCACCTGAGACGACCTGTCGCAGTTGGCACCCCTCAATGTGTCATGGGATTAGGACTAGGGTTAGGAATGTTACAGCGTCTCGCGGTCGCCCGCTCCTGGAGCCATCCAGACTCATGGGATTGTCCAGTAAAGCACCAACGTTGTTTGACTGAGGTTCAGGCGGCTACCGTGCGCCGTTCGAAGCAGGCGTGCACGAAGGCCCCCAATGTGTGCTGATCCGCGCTGCGCGCAAAGGCGCGCATGCGTGCAAGCGCGGATAGATTTGCAAACAAAGGCGCAAAGCGCGGCTCGGCCCGCAGGTCCGCGTATGCGGG
The DNA here is from genome assembly GCF_000611645.1 of Monoraphidium neglectum. NCBI lineage: Eukaryota > Viridiplantae > Chlorophyta > Chlorophyceae > Sphaeropleales > Selenastraceae > Monoraphidium > Monoraphidium neglectum. Next base: position 1,010 of record NW_014010130.1, read on the forward strand.
GCAATCAAGCAGGGCATGTTCAGCCGTTTCGTCACGGCCCAGGCCGTCGCAGTGGGGGCAATGCAGTGGGGGGGTTGTAATGAAGAGTCGGTGACGCAGCAAAAGGGGGGGAGCAGCAGTGCAGGCGCATCAGAGCCCGCGCATGTTGGTGGTCATGAGGGGGTCGCCTGCAGTTGTGCACCTACCACACGGTAGATGTGAACCCTGCACGAACAGTCAAGTACAGTATGATGAGCGTCATACTTGACCCCGCATTTGGTGAGCCACGCTCATATTGCTGGCTCGGCGGCCCTGCATCCCAGAGTCATAAAATAGCATGGATCCATGACGGCGCAGTATGGGGTCGCCATCCCCAGAATCATGGGCGCTTGCTCGCACAAGGAATGAGCGCGCATGCTGCCTGTCTAGCCTCAACTCCATATGCGCAACTCATCGCACACACACATACACAAGAATTTTATGGATTACCATGCTGGACAAGCCTGGTGCGGAACTCGATTGGGCTCAGATGACGGGGACGGGTCTCGTTACGGCCACACCAGCGCACGTGTGCACTTGCGCAGCTGCTCAGGCGGCTGCTGCGTGGTGGCGCCTAGCCACCGCATCCAACGTGTGTGGGCGCGAAGAGTGCGCGTGGTGAGTGCGTTTTTATTTTGTTTGAGTGAAGTGCACAGCTCTGGGGACCGACCGCGCACGTTCACAGATCATTGAAGAGGCCGCGAAAGTTCTAGCCTTCACACGCTCGAGAGCCAGCCTCGCGAAAAAGCTATGGCGTACCAGCAGCAACAGCAGCAGCAGGCAGTGGTGGAGCACGGACGGGAACCGTGCCCCGACCGAATTCTAGGTGCAGACCCGTGCGCAGGGATCACTGTGCCGCGCTGTTTCAGTGCATAATGCATGATGCGAAAGCCCACGCGCTCGGGGATGGCTTCTGGCAGCCTCGGACGTCGTGCTGCTGCTCGGCTGCAATGTGCTGGGGAGCGCCGGTGTGCTGGGAGCGCCCGCGCATGCCGCAGCCCACGGCTGGATATGTTTTACCCTGTTGACATGCGCAATAACCACCGTAAATGAATGGCCGGCTCACAGACGATATCGGCGGCGCGTTTGGCATGGGCGCGCTTGGCGGCGGCCTCTGGCACACCTACCGTGGTCTCAAAAACTCGCCCAAGGGCTACAAAATCGCGGGCACGCTCGAGGTGAAGGGGCCTGTAACCATGCATTCACTCCACGACCACTCGTGGAGTGATTATCCACGAGTGGTCGTGGATATTCACTCTCCGTTATATCCACGACCACTCGTGGCTGTGCCCCAGATTGCTGAGCAGCACAAAAGGTCTTTCCTGTGATGCTGCATGACGGCAAGTTCTTACTCACCCCCCTGCCGTCTCCTCCTCTGTTCCTCGGCAGACGCTGCGGCGAGAGTCCCCGCGTATTGGTGGCAACTTTGCTAACTGGGGGCTCATGTTTTCGGTGTTTGACTGCTCCTGCATGTACATTCGGCAAAAGGTGCGGCGGGCCTGAAGCCCGGCCGCAGTCGCTGGCTCCACTAGGCGGGGCCGGCGATGCGCGCTGCCCAGTGAGGCGTCGGCAAATGTCCGCACAGCGGCCGCCCTGATGGCTGTCTAGGGCATCCGACAAGCAAAGCCACATCTACAGAGTTGCTCCTCTAGGGGTCAGGACTCGGACGGCAACAAGGCTGTGCCAGTGCGCCTCATCGGACCTGCCTGCCAGCATGCGCAACCGCCCGGGGAGATCTGCATGTTCCATGCACCTGCACCCACACGCGCATGCCTCGACCGGCTGCCCCAAGCAAAGCGCACCCTGAAACTACTTGTAGGAGGACCCCTTCAACGCAATCATGGCGGGGGCGCTGACCGGCGGCTTCCTGCAGATCCGCTCCGGCCTCAAGCCCGCCTTCCGCTCTGCAGTCTTTGGCGGTGTTCTGCTGGTGCGCGCCCCGGCCGCTG
>NW_014010130.1:3412-4629 GCF_000611645.1 Monoraphidium neglectum
GAGTGGGTGGGTGGCTCCCCACAGGGGCAGACCAACACCAGGGTCCGTCGGCGTTGCCGGTGCGGGGTGAGCAGCGCCTCAAATGCCAGTGCACGCAGGACTGGCACAAGCCGCGCCGTCCTCAAGGAAGCACCCACCTCAACATCGGGGCCGTCAGCTCTGCCCCCTGTGGATTCCTCGATTTGCTGCCGTGCACCTCCTGCGGAAGTGCCACCCACCCACACGCGCGCGCGCCCGCGTCTCGCCGCCCCACCGCCAGGCGGTGATCGAGGGTCTTGGCATCACCCTGAGCAAGATGATGGCCGCGCCCCCGCCAGGCGCGCCCATGCAGCAGCCGCCGGGCATGCCGCCCGGCGCGCCTGGCGTGCCGCCGCCGCTCCCCCCCTCGCTGGGGCCGGAGGCGGTGCTGTCGCCGGCGGCGGCGCCAGGCGGCGAACTGGCGGGCGCAGGGATCGGCGGTGGCGCGGCCCCTGGCGGCGGCGATGCTGGCAGCAGCGGCGGCGGCGGCGGCTTTTGGTCTTGGCTCAGCGGCGGCGAGGACAAGGTGATGGAGGCTGGGGTGTCTGCCGTGCTGCTGCATGGCTGGGGCAGAGCAAAGTGCAAAGCACGCAGCTGCCCTACGTATCAACCCTGCCGCATGCTGCAGCCGCCCCTGCAGCTGGCAGGCGCTGTCACATGCGACCTGCCGCCTCTGGCGCGCGTCTGCAGCCCCCTGTCTCCCTCACCCTCACCCGACCTTTTCACCCAAACAACGTGCGCCGCCCTCAGAGCAAGGTGGCCTCACCCAGCAGCAGCGAGCCGCACACGTTCTCGGACGACAAGTTTGCCCCGCCGCCGATGCCGGAGGGCTTCAAGAGCCATTGAAGCGGCCGGGCTGGGAGGGCGCCACTGTCAGTGGCAGTTGAGGGGGCCGATTGTCGTCAGGCATTTCTTGGTTGGGGTACAGAGCGCACCGCAGCGTCCTCATCTGAGGAATGAGTAATAAACACGTGTCACTAGCTTTCCGCTATTGCGTCTTGAAGTGCAGCAGCTGTCAAGATGCCAGCAGGGGGTTGCAAGGGTTGGGAGCAGGGGGACGCCAGGTGCCTGGATTGCAGTCGGCAGACAAATCAATTCTGATTATGGGTGTTGCAAAGAAACATGATTATTTTTCGCGTTTCACTCCGTCAGTCAAGCAGCATTGCACGAGGCCACGTTTCAGACGGTGCCTCCAGTGG
>NW_014010130.1:5143-7196 GCF_000611645.1 Monoraphidium neglectum
GTCCCACCAGCTGCCTGCCAGGTGCTGCTCTCCGAGCAGCACCGTGGCCTTGGCTGCTAGCCAGCTGCTGCAGCAGCTACGCCTTTGGCGCCCCTCCTCTGGAGCCTAGCCACTGCACTAACCTTCGGAACGTGCAGTGCCTTCACCTGAAACGCCTCGCATGGTGGTGCGCCACCTGACCCGGCAGACGGTGACCCGACGACGAGCAGCAGCTGGCCGACCCTGACACTCGCCTCGCCTGGAAAACGTACCTTCCTTTAAGTTTCATAAGAAAAGGGTGGATGACTTTTGCGAGGCACACGCACACACTGCCCCGATCTGAGCGAGTGTTCATTGCTGTCAGCTTACAGGCAGGCATCGATCGACGACACTCAACGTGGAAATCTGGGAACAATATACATTGCCTCTGTCTGATAGACCGTGTGCGTTTGGCGTCGGCGCAGCAGCGCGCACCCTGGGCAGTGGTGCCGCGCGTAGCAGCAGCTGAGCAGCGTGCTGCATCCCAGCCCGCGCACACCCAACTGCAGAGGCTGCTGACCCTTCACTCGAGCAGGGGCTCAGTTACTTCAGGTGCACATCGCTCTGGGCAGCCGGCTCGCTAAGGTCGCGCCTGGAAGCAGCGGCGGCGGCGCTGCGGCGCACCGGTCAAGATGCCAAAGCGCACGACTATCCTATACACCAGCTCTGATGGCATCAAAGGGGCGGGTGACAACGAGCTGATTCCCTACTACTGCAAGTTCTCCGGGCGGCACGCCTTCACGTCGGGTGCGTGCAGTGGTAGTGGGCGGGCGTGGCGTATGGGCGCGCCTTGCTGCCCGAGGCGGCCTGTCGGCGTACAGGCACAGCTTGGCACGTGATGGATTGTTTGCGGGGCGGGGGTCTGCCTTGAAGCCGCAGTGACATCTGTTGCGTCTGTTGGCGGTGGTCCCGGCGGCGCCCGCCCGTCATGACTCGGTGTCATGTGTGGAACGCAGACAACACTGCATGCCGGCCCAAATACGCGCCGGTGCGCGTGCGCTTGCTTACATGAACGCGCTCACAAACCACAGCTCACAGGCCAGCACCACTACCCCCTCAACCGGCTCACTCACTCACCCCTGCCCCCTCTTTTTTCCTCCAAAACCCCCTTGGAACACCCGCCAGACGTCGACATCGACACCCTCCCCCGCCGCCGCGCCGACAACTCGCGCATCCTGGACCAGTCCAAGCATACAGTGCGCCTCTACACCTCCGACGGCGGCGTCAAGCTGCTGCGCCGCAAGGACGGCGCCGTGGAGCGGCAGCACAGGCTCAATGTGGGGCGGCTGCCGGTGGCGTACACGGCGGAAGCTGAGGGGCAGCTCCTGTACGTGATGGACGGCGCAGTCACCGCGTTCACCAAGGACCCAAGTGGGTGGCCGGGCCCGCCCGCACAGGCCGGCGGCCTGGGGCTCGAGCGACGCGCTGGCTGTCTTTTCGGGAATTCAACTGTTGCACAGGCTGTCCGCGCGGGATCTTGACAGCAGTGGCGTTGGGCTGCGTCGGCGGCTCACGGCTGGCCATGTGCGGCCACGCTTTGTTTGCCCCCATGTCTGCATCCGGTCCGTTTGGTGTTGGTCCTCTTCGCACGGTCATACGCGGCAGCCCTCCGTGCTGACCGTGTTCATGGGGAAGAGTCGCCCCCTCACAACCCCTGTTCCGCCCCAACGTCGCGCCCCGCCCCCCCGGCAGGCGCGAGCGACCGCATCCCCGTGCCGCCCTGCATCCGCAAGGGGGAGAGCGGCAGCACCGAGGTGGTGCTGGAGCTGGAGGACCGCCAGCAGCACACGGCCGTGGCCAAGATCACGTCCGACGCGGTCCGCATCCACCTGACGGGCGGCAGCAGCGGCGAGGCCGGGCAGCAGGAGCTGCTGGGGCTCATGAGCCGCGTGCTCAACATGAGGCTGAGCCAGATGGTGGTCATGCGCGGCGGGACGGGGCCCAAGCAGCGGGTGCTGACCGTGGAGACGCTCACGCCGCGGCAGGTCTACCGGGCGCTGCGCGGGGACGGCAGGGGCGGCGGCGCGCGGGGGGA
>NW_014010129.1:0-6257 GCF_000611645.1 Monoraphidium neglectum
GCCGCGGCGCGCGTGCGTGGTGCCGGCGCCGCCGGCGGGGACGGAGCAGGTTGAGCTGGATATCGAGCTGCTGCAGCTGGTGCAGGTGCGCGGTCGCTGACTTTGTTGATGTGTGCGTGCACATGTGCTTGCACGTCTTTTTGGGCGAGAGTCCGTGTCACAGGAGCGTCGTGTCACGTCCCTGTTTGAAAGCATGCAAGCTGCTGCTGCTACCGCTTCCGCTGCCGCTGCCGCTGCTGCTGCTGCTGCCGCTGCTGCTGCTGCTGCCGCTGCTGCTGCTGCTGCTGCTGCTGCTGCTGCTGCTGCTGCTGCTGGAAATGGGCCGCTGTTGGGTGTGGATTAAACAGCCCACCCGCACGCTTATCCCCACGAAACCACAGCGCGCGCCGGTGGCCGTCCCGACGCCAACAAACGGATTGCCTTCCTCCCGCTCACTCTCAAGCCGTAGCCCACAATCCGCCCACCCCACTGATGCGCCGATTAGGTCCGAGACATGGCCGGCGACGGCGGCGTGCTCAAGCGGCGCATCCGCGCCGGCCGCGGCGAGTTCCCAATCGACTGCCCCCTCAACGACACCACAGTCAAGCTCCACTACCGCGCACGCCCGCACCGCCCCGGGGCCACGGAGCTGGAGGGCGGCGGCGGCGGCGGCGGCGGCGGCGGCGGTTGGGCGTACGACAGCGCAGCGGCGGCGGGGGAGGCGACAGCGGCGGGGGCGGGGGCAGGGGCGCCCCTGGAGGTTGACACCGGGTGTGGGGAGCTGCCGGAAGCTGTGGAGCTGTGCGCGCGGCTGATGGTGCCCGGGGAGCTGGCGCGCGCGGTGGCGCAGCCGCGGTACGCGTATCAGGTGCGGGGGTGGTGTTGTGGGTTGTGGTGGGTTATCAGGGGGTTGACGGGCCCAGTGCTGGGATTTCCCTTCAAATGCTGGAGCCGGCGTGGCAGTGCAGTTCCAGGTGGTGTGGGTCCTGCTGCGCAGCACGCCTGTCGTGACCCCCGGCACGGCGGCACCCGGCGCTTCTTTGCCACGGCCAGGCGGCCCGCGTTGCAGTTATGGTGGGTGTATTCATCTTCTAATCAGCGCCACAACCAAGGCCCCCCTTAAAACCCTATCGTAACCGTGCGGTCCTCAACATCCCCCCAGGGGCGCGACGACGCGCCGGCGGGCGTGAGTCAGGATGACGTCGTCGAGTTTGAGATCGAGCTGCTGGACTTCCACAAGGAGGGACACTGGCAGAACCTCGAGTGGGCGGAGCGCTGGGCGATACTGGAGCGCCTCAAGGCGCGGGGCAACGCGCTCTACAAGGCCGGAAAATGGAAGTACGCGGCTAACAGGTGGGCGGGGAGTGGGAGGGGCTGGGTCTGGGGGGTGCGGCGCAACGGCCCGCTCTTGCGCTTGCGCTTGTCTGGGACCAGGGTGTGCTCGTGCGCAGCTTGCGCGGCTGTCAATGTTGTACTGCGACACCGCGCCGCGGCCGCCGCCCGCAGCCGGCCGGCCTCATCCCCCCTCCCCCGCCGCTGGCCGTGGACGGCTGCGGCGAAACCGCCGCCCGGCAGGTACCAGCGGGTGCTGCAGCTGGTGGACTCGACGCGCGATTTTGAGGACGAGGCGACGGTGGACAGGGCCGACGCCTTCAAGCTGGCGGCGCTGGGGAACCTGGCCCTGGCGGAGCTGGGGGCGGGGGAGGCGGCGCGCGCGGTGGAGTGGTGCGACAAGGCGCTAAAGCTCGAGCCTGGGAGCGGCAAGGTGGGGCGCTTTGTGTGTGTGTGTGTGTGTGTGTGTGTGTGTGTGTGTTTGTGTGTGGTGCGCGAGCTCTTTGGAGTTTGTGCGTTTAAGGGCGGGGAACACTGAATTGTACGGCGTCCTGCTGGCTGCAGCAGCGTGCAGTGTACGGGAGGAGGGTCCGCACGGTGACCGCAACGTGTTACCCGCCGCTGAGGACGGATGCAGGGGGGGGCCTGTTGCCGCTGCCGCAGTGGCTACTGCGTTTGCCGTGGCGGCTGCCTGCGCGCACTGAAGACGGCTGTTCGACCCTGCATCGTTTCCTGCCAGCCCTACCGGCCTTGCTTGTGGTTTAACTTGGGCTCACCGGGTTCTGCCCCCTCACCTCTCCACACTTTGTCTGACGCCTGCTCCCCCTCCCCCGCAATGGCACGCCAAACCACCCAACTCATTCCTGCTCCCCCCCCCCAAGATCATGCTGCGCAAGGCCAAGGCGCTCTCCCTCAAGGGGGACTTTGAGGAGGCAGAGGAGCTGCTGGCGGCGGCCGAGGGCGCGGACGCGGCGCTGAGGGCGGACGTGGAGCGAGAGCGGGCAGTCAACAAGCAGCGGCTCAAAGCAGCGGAGGAGAAGCAGCGGAAGGGGTTTGGGGGTTTCTTCAAGAAGTGATGTCGCCGCGTAATTCGTTGCGTCGGCTGGCCTCAATGAGGCAGAATGTGCAGTTTTCGTTGTTTGACGTTGATGCCAGCTCGTCGCAATCAGTTACTGTGTTTCGTCTCTCATCAACGATCGCAAAAACCAGCAGTGGGCACACGCGCGAAGCGCGCACCTGCCACCTCGGCGCGCCTGACAGCCGAGGGCGCACCAGGCCCCGGCCGCGCCGGCTTGGCTAGCCCTGCCAACAAAACAGGGTAACAACTCAACACAACACGCTCTTCTCGGGTTTCTTGCCTGCACTATGAAACTCAAACACTCTTCCTGCAGCTCCAGCCAGCCACCAATCCAACTCCCAAGGCCCAGCTGCACCAAACCGGGGGCGCAGATCCCCTCAGCGCCTCTGGCCTGCTCGTGTGACTGTCGGGAGGGCCCAGCTGTCGCAACCTGCCATCCGGGCCGCTGGTGGCCTACGCAGACTTCACATCGGCAGCGCCGCCGCCGGCGTCGCCGCGGGCGTCGGCGCCGATGGGGGCCGACTCGTCGTCCGGCAGCGCCGCCGGGTCGTCTTGGAAGTCAAACGGCAGGCCGGAGCCCTGCAGATGACAAAGGCGGGGTTGTGGGAGGGGAATTGGGAGGGCGGGGTGGACTCAGAGGATGCTGCAGCTTGCTGGGAGGGCGCGTGGTTGCGTGGGCGGGGGTGAGCCCGGCCAGCGGCAGACGTGATGCGCGGGGGCCGGCACGCGGCGCGGGGATGTGCATATGCGGGCGACGGCACCGTGGGCTAGAGGCGAAGACCCTGAAGCCGGCGTTGGGGTGTTGGCGTTGGCCGCTGACACCATGCTTTGGCAATGATGTGGGCGTTTGGTGTTTGTGTTTTGGGGGGGTGCCCCGCTCCCATTATTGACACAATTACCATCTATCCGCATTCGCGTCGACTTTCCAATGTGCCTGTTTTTGCCTCAATCGCCCCTAAAAACCCCTAAACCCCACAAAAAGGCATCACTCCTGCTCCTGATCACCTGCTTCTTGTACTCCTCGAGATCAGACTCACTCAGCTGCTTGGCAAAGCCCTCCATGCACAGGCTCTCGGCGGAAGAGTGCTACGGGGGGGTGCAGACGGGCGAGACGGCGGGCGAGCGAGCGAGCGCGGCCGCGGGCGTCCGCGTCGTGCACCTAGCAAAGGCCCGGATTCGCCTCACATAGTGTTAACGACACTGCAGCACGGCTTCACTGCAGCACGCCTTCAGTGAGACCAAGTGATACCGCCACCAGCGCGCACACGGCACAGCCGCCGGTGCAGGCCGCACGGCGCGCGGAATCGGCAGCTGCGAGCGCCGCCGCGTCCGTGCCCGGGCGCTCCACGGCGCGGCTCCGCGCAATCAGATGCATGCGAGCAAGCCAGGTTAGTAGCAGGTGCGCGCCCACCTGTTCCCCGCCGGCGGTTTCGGCCACGGCTGCCTTCAGGTCATTGGGCAGTGCCTCAAAGCTCTCTGCCCTCAAGACCTCGTGGGCCAGCCGCTCGCGGTCGTCCTCGCCGCCGCCGGCCGCGCCCCCGGTGACGTCACCGGCAGCGCGCACGGCGGCGAGCGGGCGGCGGGGGCGCAGCGCGGGGCGCGCGGGGGCGGGGCGGGCCTTGGAGGGCGCGGCGGCCGCGCGGCGTGCGGCGGAGTGGGACAGCATCATGGTTGCCGTTTGATGCGCGGCGAAACAACCAAACGAGGGAAACACTAAGGATCTGGTGGGCTCAGATGTGTTCTGCAGCAATGTGATGATCAGAGCAAGTGTGCAAGCCTAATCTTGTGCTTCTGGCAAAAAAGCATCATCTTTAATTGTTGCGCTGCGCGCTGTCAAGCTGATGGCTCCAGATTCCGTCAATGCTGTCATCAGGCACGCATGAGTCATCGCCCGAGGCTTGGTCACACTACACCTCGCCACATCGGCGCCGCGGCGCACCACCATATCGCAAGCAGGTGGTGACCAAAATCTTTGCTACGTGCGAGGCCACTCAGGCGCCAAAGCACGCACACCTGTCGCAGTGTTCGCCTCGCCGGACTGCTGTGCCCGGCAGGCGCCGCGGCCGCCAGCGGGTGAGTGCGCCTGCAGACCGTCCGCGCGGCCGCTGCTCTCCTCTTGGGCGTGGCACACACACACGCGTACCAAGCAATTGTAGCTCAACCTGATCATGTGACCCGACCGAGGCGTCATCCTCACAGCTATGCATTCGAAGCGATGCGAAACAGGGCGGATGGCAGTGCCGGGCAGTACCGGCCGCAGCGCGGAATCTACGACGTAGCAGTGCTGCAGGACCCCACATCACTGATATAATCATAATAAGCGCGTAATATCCATAGCGACTCCGTTTATGCAGATACCAGCGATTTCACGACAGCCCGGCTGCCGCAACGGGATCGGGATAGCGTACAAGTATCTGGTGTACCGCAGCTTTACGCGTGAGGCTTAATTTATGTGTCCTTGAGGGTCGGCTCAGGGGATCAACCACACCCGTCCTTGAAGGTCAGCTCAGGGGGCGCACACACCCGTTTCAGCCTGCGGCGATTACTCAACCCTCAGGTTGATGGACACTTGCTGGTCGGCGGTGGCGATGAGTTGCAGTCATATCAGGCATGGGAGCTGGGGAACGGCCCAAACGGCGCAGGCATTCTCTATGACGATCTTCACCGTTCCGAGCAGCTGCTGAGGGAGCGCAGCGGATACGCCGCGGACGGCAACACAGGCTGGCTCGCCGCATCTTGAGGGCTCGCCGCACCTCAAACAGGGCGCTCACTTAGGTCTGAATTGGCTGTGCCACACCTCATTTGGCGTGCCTGCGTGTTGGTTGCGGGCGGGTCCGCCCATCACGCAACTTGCCTTCCCCCGCTACGCACCGCCAGCTGCGGCTGCTCTGACGCGGCCTGCTGTGCCAGTGAGTCTGTGTGAACTGCTAGTTGCTGGTGTGTGCTCCTGCAGCCATCCAGCCTATGGTTACAGTGCCCTCTTGACCCAACTCGCTTCATGCAAGCTCCCCGGGACACTCCACAACACGTGGCGGCGACCGCTGCCACGTGGCGGCGACCACTGTGGTGCCCGCCGGGATACGCAGTGCCGCCGGCAGACGGTGGATGAAGCGCCCCTTTCGCTCCCCTGGTGCACCTCTTGACAGCAAGCGCAGGACAACAAGCACGGCCAAAAGAAAGGCTCTGACTGCCATGCATACCCACCCCTCAACTGTGTGAACAGGACTCACTGTGCAGGTGGTTATTGAGTTCAACTTGGCCATCATCGTCCCATCCAACTGACTTCGACTCAATGTATCAGAGGTGTACTTTTGTTCGACGCACAAAATGAATGCACTGGAACTCAACATTGCAACTCTGCCCGCAACTCGCAGCTCGCCCGCCACGGTCAAACACACACCCAGCCCTTGCCGCAACGCGTCACGCCGGCGCCGGCGCCGCCGCGGCCGCCGACCCTTGCTGCTCCCGCAGCAGCTTGCACTCCAGCTTGTGCACCAGCTTCCAGTGATCGGTCTGAAGGCGCAATGCGGGAGGGGCAGGGGTACACAATTCATATCAAAACGGGAAGGCACCATTAATCTACAGAGACACACCAAAACGCGATACATGAATGCTTGAGGCATGGCATGCGTGACACATGCCTTGAAAGCACCAGCCCCACCCCGCCCGCCGAGAACACCTGTGCCCACCTGGCACTCCTTGCTGCAGTAATGCACAGTGTGGCAGGCTGAGCAGGACGACAGCTTGGCAAACAGCCCGCCGCAATTCGAGCACCTCTTCGGCAAACGCGCCGCCCCCTGCGCCCCAGTGCCCGTGCTCGGCCCCGCCGCCGCCGCCGTCCCCGCCCCCGCCGCGCGGGCGTGAACGC
>NW_014010128.1:0-6255 GCF_000611645.1 Monoraphidium neglectum
CCGCGGCCGCGCCCCCGCCCGGCGCCTCGACCGCCCAGCCGCGGACGCCGCCGGCGGCGATGCGCAGCGCGGCGGCGCGGCTGGCGAGCTGCAGGCCCCAGGCTGCGAGGGCCGTGGGGTTGCCGGTCAACTCAGAGGGCGCCCCGTTGACCGCCGCCAAGTGCAGCAAGAGCTCTTGCAGCCGCCGCTCCCTGTATGCAGATGTGACGAGCACCGGCGAGCGTCGCGACGGCCGTCAGAGGCAGGGGCCCGGCTGAGTGCTAGGCGCGCTGGGACTATGCTGGTGGGTTCGCTGCAAGTGCCGGCCCTTGCTGAAGTCACAAAACACGCGACAGCCGCTGTGGTGCCACAGATGCACGAATCCGGCACTGCGCTGCTCCCACACATACGAACGTGCCGGGGCCCGCCTCGCGCGCGCCGATCCCACACATGCTCACCCCGCCGCCCACCTGCCGTCGTCGGGTGCCCCAGGCAGCGGCGGCGTCAATAGGTGCAGGAGCAGCCCTGGGTCGCGCGCCGCGCGGCAGCGGCCGCAGAGGAAGCTGCCTCGCAGCATGCGAAGCCGCCGCGGCGCGAACGCCAGGCTGGTGGTGGCAGTGAATGCGAGCGGCTGGTCACCATCGTCCTCCTCCCTGGCTGTGGATGATGCCGCTGATGGGGTGCCTCTACGGTCGCACACCTCGCAGGCATTGACGGCGGCGGCCGCCGCCGCTTTGGCCAGCAGCTGCGCCACCTGCTGCCGCTCGGCTTTGCCGCCCGCTGCGGCAGCGAAATCGAGCACGTTGCTGCACGGTATGCACCGAGGGGTTGTATCCAGTGACAACACTGGAAGACGCTCCAAGAGAGTGTCCTGTTCCCCCTGCAAGACCGCGCTCGATGCCATTCTCGGTGAACTCTAGATCCACGGCACCCTTGTGAGTAAATACTTTCTTTTATAAATTCTGACTATCGATCTATCATACCTAAGTACCCACAGTCTGTATATGATACCGGAGGGAAGGGCGTTAGCCGTTGGGCATCCAGCCCTTGTCCAGGTCGCCGGGGCAACATCACTGCTGCCCGCTCTACCCCGCCAGTACGCCCTGCCAGTTCGCCCGCCGGCCAGTACGCAGGTGGGGCTCTGCAGACCAGATAGAGAGGAAACAAACAACGGCACTTCTCTTGAGAGACCGACTCATGATTTCTGAGTAGGAAGTATCAAGCGAAACGCGCACCCCATCATGAGTGCCTTGCAGCGGCGCTCTGGCCGCGCAGTGGTGGGCTGGCTGCTGCGCCCCTGCCTTCCGCCGCACAATAACAGTAATTCTAAGGCTGTTCTGATTGCCCACTGGGTACTAAAAATGCCCAGTACTCAAGCAGCATGTCACCCAACTCCACCCCCAACCAACCATATGGGCTTTCAGCTCTGCAACCCCCCATCTTGCCCTCCGATGCCAGGGTCAATGCTTTGTTTTGCAAATGCTCGGCTGGTGTCCCGGCATCAGGGCTGCCGCCTGTATGTGTCCCGTGCGGCCTACTGAAGCTGCAGGAGCGGGTGCCTGTGAGCCTCGTCGGGTCGATTACATAGTCAGCATAGCCGGTGCCGCAGCTCCGTGCCCTCGCGCGCCGCCACTATGTTGTCCCTGAGCAGCTCTGCGTTGCGCGCGTACACCTCCTCGGTGGTGTTGCCGCAGTGCGGCAGCGCCAGCACCTGCTCACGCGGGCGGGCGGGAGCACACGCAAACACGTGGTAAACGCGGGCGCCATCATTTGGGGTAGGGATGATGGAATAAAAACCCACACAGGGCCAACCACATGGTGCCTTCATTGGAGATACCAGGCAAGCCGAGCGGCGACCTTGCTCCAGGACTGACAGCTGCGGCGCCAGCCAAACGGCTCTACTTGTAGGGCTTGGCAGCGGCCGCAGCGGCGGCTACGCAGCGGCGGGCCACGGGGCGCTCGCACCTTGGGGTGCTTGTACAGGGGAGCCTCCGGGTCAGCCGGCTCAACCGTGTGCACGTCCAGCCCCACGCCGCCGAGCCGCCCCGCTTGCAGCGCCTCCAGCAGCGCGGCGTCGTCGATGACGTCACCCCTGGCCGTGTTGACCAGCAGCGCGCGCGGCCGCATGAGCGCGAGCTCGGCGGCGCCGATCATGCCGCGGGTCTGGGGGGTGGAGTGGCAGTGTAGGCTGATGACGTCACTGCCGCTGAGGAGGGCCTCCAGGTCGGCCCTGTGTATCGATATGACAGGATGCATAGATTTACCCATTAATGATTTAGATATTTGTGGCCTGGGTGCGTTTGCGCTGGTGTTGAATGAGCTTGTCACAATTAGCATGATAAAGAAAGTTGTATGAGAGGGGTGGATTGCCGGTGACAGGGGGCCGAAGGAGGGATTCAAGTGTTTGGTGTCGTGGAGAATGCCCAGGGACAGAATCTGATTTGAACAGTGACGCTGCTGACTGGCATGCGCTGCCGCCGACTGCAGGCGCACGCCTGGCCAGCCGCAGACAGCAGGCGCAGAGCCCCGCGGGGCTGCCCGGGCTCGCCTGCGCGCGGCTCGACAAAGTGCGCCATTGTTCTCGAAAGCGGCCGGCAGGAGTGATCAGAAGTGCGGGGGGCGCCAAACAATCTGATGGCCTTAAGCGTCCCGCAGCGAAGTCGAGTCCACCCACCTGGACGACTTCGAGCCGACGCCAATCACGTGCATGCCGAGCCCCCGCGCGGCAGCTGCCAGGCAGCTGCCGACCTGCCCCATCCCCACGATCCCCAGCGTCTTCCCGTGCAGCTCCGTGCCGACCGGGTCGCCGATCACGCGGCGGGCGAAGGCGGCGCGCACGTCGTCCGCGCGGCGCGCCAGCATGAGGATCAGCATGAGCGCCACCTCAGCCGTCGAATGGCAATTCAAGCCTGCACAAGTGAATGATTCAATCCCAGACGGGGGTGGGGGTAAGGACTCCGTGTGTCGGAGGAAAAGGGGAGGGGCGCTGGCGGGGGGAGGGGGGGTGGCAGGACGTGCACAAACGGCGACAAAGCGCCATCGTGCGTGTGCTCGCACGCGCAAGCGTGCAAGCGCGAGCGTGCGCGCGCGTGCGCCCGCACCCGGGGCGATTGTGACCGGGACGCCGCGTTGCCGCGCCGCATCGACAGCGATGTTTGCATACCCCGCCGCCGGCTGCGCTATGAGCCGCAGGTCCGCCGCCGCATAGATGGCCGCCGCGTCCACTGGGCCAGTTGTGGGTATCAGCACCTGGGTGGTGCCGTCAGAGGGCGCTCATCGCAAAGCCACGGAGCAGGCCCGGGGCGCGCGGCCGGCCCAGCCGGGCCCGAGAGGCAAGGCTGATACAGTACCGGATGGAACTGGAAGCGCCGAGCGCGCGGGCGCGGCCGCCGATCGGGGGTGTGCGCGTGAGGTGCGGGCGCGTTGGAGCGGCTGGCATGGGGCCAGCGGCGCCACCCTGTGCACCTTGGCGTCGGCGCACTGCTCGGACAGCGGCCGGCTGGGGTCCAGCACCCGCAGCGCCGCCCAGGGCGGGAGGATCCGCTGGAGCCTGGTGATGTCATCATGACGTCACGTAACCAGATATCAAACGGGGCGTTCACCGTGGATAGACAAGGGGCAAAAAAGGGCGGCCGCGGCGGGGGAAGCCACAGTCTAATGAGCCAAACCCCGGCGTGGTTGTCTCAGCAGGCACCCAACCCCCTGGCCTGCAGCGGCCGGGGGCTCCTCAGGCTGGCAGAATAGGCGCCAGCCATGGCGCATAAGGCCGCACCTTTCCTTGAGGGGCAGCCAGCCGTCGTAGCACCAAATGATGGGCCACACCTCATCCTGGGCTTCCGGTTCTGACCCCATTGCTGCCTGCTGCCGCGGCTGCCGCGGCGTTCTTGGCGCCCGTGCACAGGGCCCGCGGTTGACCGGGGCCGTTACAAAGTGGGATGTGGCTGAAGTGGCCACGGCGTCCAACGCTGTGCGCGCCCAATCGCCGCCGCCAAGTTCAGGCGCCCGCTCTGGATACCAAGACCCACGGGTGCCAGCCCAAGTGCAGCTCTCGCGCGATGTGCGTTGCCGGTGCGCCGGTCCTGCTCCGCCGGGATGAAGCTGCCGACGAATGGGAAGTACCACTATGTAATTCGTTATATCAGGGACGTCGTACAGCGTCCGCCGCCACCTGCAATGGCGAAACCAAGAAACCCGCCTGGATGGCCGAATCTGATCAAATATGTGCTTTAGCTGTGTAAAAACGAGGATCCAACAATAAGCGACATGAGTGGTCACTTCATTCGCGCGGTTCGCTGTGCAAAGTGCGTTCCTACCTGGTTCCTACTTGGGTTGTCAACAGCAACAATGACTCAAGCCATCTGCATCAGCGCTCCTGTCACTGCCGTGCTGCCCCATGCCGCTTACAGCAACAGCCACAGATAAGCGCCTCTACGGTCAGATAAGCGCTACTACGGTCAGCAAAGCTGCCGCGGGAGGCCACCAGCTGCTTCAAGGGCCCTGCACAGTAGCATTGGGGCGTGGCTGCCGTTACCAGATCAGCGAAGGTGCCGCCTGGGCATACCGAGGCGCTAGCGCCAGACTAAGGATGAATGGAGTCAAATGAGATGGTTTAAGAAGTGGACACACAAAGCGCATGATGAGCCCGGGCTTCCAAGGGTTGCTTTCGTGCGCGGCGCAGGATGGCGGGGCCGCTCCTGCCAGAGACGCCAGGCAGACAACGCGCGCAGCCACAGGCCAGCCCAGGCGCAAGGACGCCCGTGCCCCCCGCAAGCGCCGCAGCGCCGCTCAACGCGCCAGCACACGTGGAAAGGGGGCCGCCGGCCGGCGGCGCGGCGCTGCTGCCTATCGCAGGCGCCGTGGCGGCGCGTCGCGCGCCTGTCAGCGCCCCCGCGCAGGCGACTGCTGCGCATACCGCGGTGGCGGCCGGCGCGCCGGTATGGATGGCGCCCGCAACCCCCTCAACCGTTGAGCGGAGAGCGCGCATTCAAATGGTGACAGAGATCCCCAAAAGCACAGGCGCCGCGCCGGCGTGGGCATGGGCGCACGCGCACGCGCGGCCACCGCAGCTGCTTGACACATTAAGCAGCGGCCGCAGCCTGTACGCGAGCGCGCACAGAGGCCCGCGCCGCGCCGCCTCGAAAGTGCACCGGCGCTCTTTGCCCCGATCGGTTCGGGGTGCAGTGCCGCTGATTAGTAAAAACAACAAATCACGCTCACTCGGGCCCCGTCAGGCATATACACCATCGGTGGCCCCAATGCACGCTCAGCCGCTCAGCCGCTCAGCCGCAGGCTCCGGGACGCCGCGGCCGACCGCCCACGCCAGACGCCACAGGGCCTGCGCGAGCGGTGCGCCCCGCGCGCCGCCGCCGTCGTGCGTGGTCGTGGCCGTGACCAATGGCGCGCGCGCGTCACCGTGCCGCGTGCGTGATTCGTGTTTTCACTTCTCAGCCGCAAAGCCCTCCTCGCCGTCCGCCTTGCGGAGGGTGCCAAGCTCGGTGGGGGCGCTCGTCTTGACAATGGTGCTCTGCGCGTACAAGGCCGCGTCGACGCCGCGCTCCTGCAATAGGAAGGGTCGCGAGGAGATGCGATGCGTCAGAACAAAAAGAGAAGGGGCCTCGGGTCGACGCGCGGCTGCCCCAAAACCAGGCCCGTGCCGACACGCCGAGCCGCACGCACGCCGCAAGCAGTCCGCGTGGTCGTCCGCACAGCGCCAGCTCGGCGCCCCCTCTCCCCGGAAAGATACCTCGACGGGCGCCGCCGGCGCGGCTGCTGCGCCGCTTTGCCGCCATGCCGCCCCACCCCACGCCGTGCCACCATAACCTCAACCAGCAATCTCTGTGCGCCTCGGCCGCTGACGGCTTTTTTCCATCCAACCAGCTCTCTCCCGCACGCACACACGCACATGCATACACAAAACACACATTCAAGCACACACACGCACACTCGCACGCGCACACACACACACACACACATGCCATGAGCGACGTCCAAATCCCGCCCCATCCAATCCTCCGCCCCCGACCCCCAAACAAGCCACGCCAACGCCCCAAACGGCCGCCCACCGTCTCCTTGGCGATCTGGCCCTTGATCCAGGTGTACGTCATCCTCAGGCCGTCCCTCAGGCTGACGGTGGGCTGCCACCCCAGCTTCTCCAGGATGAGCTCGTTGTCGCTGTTGCGGCCGCGCACGCCCTCGGGGCCGGGGATGTGCTTGATGGGCAGTGCCTGCGCAAAGGTAGGCAGAGGGCAGGGCGGGGTGGGCGGTAGGGAGCGCGGG
>NW_014010127.1:0-3719 GCF_000611645.1 Monoraphidium neglectum
GCGCGCCGGCGAGCCGCCGCTGCTGCGGGGCGTGCGCGTGCACCTGCTGCGGCCGGCGGCGGCGGCGGCGGGGCCGCTGGCGCGGGTGGAGCGGCTGCTGCAGCTGGGGGGCGCGACGATGGTCCAGCAGGCGCCGCAAAACGCCACAGGCGCCCGCGCCTGCGAATTCTCTGACGTGGTCGTGATCTGCCCTGAGTGCGAGGGCAGCCACGGCGACGGCGGCGACGGGGGCGGCTCGGGGGACTCCGCGCGGGCTGCGGCGGCCCGCGCCGCGAGTGCGGCGTGGGGGCAGCGGCCGGTGTCGGCGGACTGGCTGGTGGCGTCGGCGGCGGCGTACCAGGTGCAGCCGCTGGAGCCGTACAGGCTGTGACGCTCGCTGCTTTGACGCTCGCTGCGGTGGCGCTCGCTGCTCAGCCGGCCGCGCCACGCCCATTGTTGTCCGCAGACGGAGTGCTGCTGGCTGCTGACTGCATCACGCCCCATTCTGATTCTTACCACACTTTGTGGCCACCCTCTGAAACCGGCAACAACATCAGATGCAGTGCTCAAAACGAGTAATGACACACCGCGCTTCGCGCCGTGCATTTGTGTGCTGGCCGCAGCACTCAGCCCTGAAAAAGGGGGGCCGCCCCGATCGCACATGCTGCTGGGTGCATGATGTGTGCTCGGGCGTGCAGCTGGGCACTATATGGAGATCACAGAGCCCATTGTCGAGTCACCGCGGGTGCGTGGCCCGCTCAGGGGCTTCAAGCATGGGGGTGTGGCATGAAAGCGAGGCCACTGGGCCGTGACGCAAGTCACGCAGATGGCCGACAAGGAACCAGGAGCCCACAGGCACCATGATTATAGGCGGCCGCGATTATGTGCAGAGCTCCTTTCTGTGGCACCGCTGCTGTGCCACCTCGGCTTGCGTATCATTCTGCCAGTCGCAGCGTCGCGACGGCGCCCCGCCGCCACGACTCAGTAGGGGGGTGCGGAGTGCGTTGTTTTTGGTGCTGTAAATTGCTGTCAACGCCCGTGTAATAGTCGCGTTATTGTACGCGTACCCCATTCTGTATCTCGCGCCTAAAATTCAGCATAGGCGCGTGTCGCAGTCACTGGGGTGATCTCGATACCGCTCACCACGTGGCATCGCACCGAGGCTGCGCGAGGCAGGTGAGCAGCGCAAACGTGTGGAATGGTATCGCAGATATGAGGACCACATCTGCTAAGTGCGGTGGACCCACCAGCGGCATGCGCCGCGCGGTGGCTCTTCGCCGCCTCAAAAGCGCTTTTGCCAACCTGGCGTGTGGGCACGTCGCCCCTCAACACTGTTGCAGGCCTTTGCTCGAGCGCGCCTATTAGGACACCAGGTGCGACATGCAGTCTGCAGGGCAGCGGGCTGGCTGCACCGGCGCGCAAGCGGCAATCCTGCCCCTTGGCGACGGCAGAAGTGCAGGGCCGATGACGGCGCCAGCGCCACCCCCAGCCAGCGGACGCCCATGACCGCCGCAACACATGCAACCTGACAGCAGCCAACGAATGCCCACTTACCATTGCCCGGCCCCGTTGCGGTCACCTCAACCCCCCTCGTCTATGCTCTCCCCATGACTCATGGTCCTCACGCGCAGCGTCAGCGGCTGCGGGCGCCATGCGCTGGGTCCACTCCCTCAATGAGAAGTTCTCGGACAGCAAGGTGCGCTGAAGCGGCGCCCTGCAGCGGCAGGCGCACACGCCTGCCCCGCCCGCGCCCATTGACTGGCGCCCATTGCATCCGAGCGCTGACGTGGCACCAAGCCGCCCCCAAGCACCAGGCTGCGGTCTGCCACCGCACCTTTCTGAGTCAGGGCCGTGCCTCTGCTGAGGGCCCCTCTTGCTTGTGCTGTTGCAGGTGGGGCGCTACTTTGATGTCAAGGGCCGCGGGTCAACATTCACCACAGAGATCAGGGCCGGGCTGGTGACATTCCTGACCAGTGAGAGGGCGAGGGGTGGCGGGGCCATGGTTGGTGCGTGGGGAGGGGGCGAGGAGAGTGCCCAAGGCAGACGGGCGAGGCGAAGTTGGGCCGTGCAGCAGCACGAGCGTCGAGGGCTGCGTGCCCTGTGCTTGGCGGCTGGCTGCGACGCTGCGATGGCCTTGCAGCCCCCACCCCTGCCCCCAGCCCCTCCTGCCTCTCTCCCCCCACGGCAACCCCCACCCCACGCCCCCAGCCGCCTACATCCTGGCCGTCAACAGCGCCATCCTGAGCCAATCGGGCGGCACCTGCAGCGACGCCGACTGCACCGGGCCCACGGCCGGCCAGCCGGGCTGTCGGTTCAACAATGATCCCGGATTCCTGCTCTGCGTGGTGCGCAACTGCGCGCGCGCGCGCACCCGCGTGCCGGACTGGGGACTGAGCGGGCGGCAATAATTGCGGCCGCGCGCTGAATTTGGAACGCCCTGCTGGCGTCCGTGGGCAACGGGCAGCATGAATGTACCGGACCATTCATCGACTCGGCCGCTTTCCTTGCTCGCCCAAATGCTGCCGCCACGCTGCACTGCGCCACTGCCCCCTGTCACCTGCAACACCCCCTTCCCCCCGCCCGTCCCCGCAGCAAGCCGTGCGCCGCAGCCTGATCAGCGCCACGGCGGCCACCTCCCTCATGGCCTGCTTCCTGATGGGCGCGGTGGCCAACCTGCCCCTGGCCATAGCGCCAGGCATGGGGTGAGGCTTTGAGCAGTGTTGGACCCCATACCTCCGCTCAACGCGGCTGGGCGGGGGCAGCTGCAAGGTAGCCAGCCTGTAACCGCCGAGCTCCCAAAGGGGCCTCCCCGCGCGTCACGCTTGTCAGAGCGATGCCGCATACTCTCATGCCTCGTCGCAGCTGCGTGCCACTCACCCTTTGCCCCCCCATCAAATCCTCGTGACCACACCCCCACCCCCACACTCCCCCTCCCCCAGCATCAACGCCTACTTTACCTACTCAGTGGTCGGCTACTACGGCTCAGGAAAGGTGCGCCCCTTAGCAGGGCCTGGCCGCGCCGCCGCCCCACCAGCTGAGGGTGGCCCACACCTCAAGCACAGCCGCGCAAATTGGGCGCACCCCACCTGACGGCTGGCGACGCTGGCTTTCGAGCCTCATGTCGGCCCTCCTTCCCAAACCCTGTCACACAGAGCCTGGAGCCTGAATTCAACACCACGTTCTGCGCCCTGCCCCCTCCCTTGCAAAACACAAGGTCACATACCAGCAGGCCCTCGCGGCAGTGTTCATTGAGGGCTGGATATTTATCTTCATCTCCCTCACAGGTGTGTGTTTGTGTGTGTGGGAGGAGAGGGTAATTGGGTGGTGAGCATGCATAAGGCCCCAGCTGAGCCTTGAGGCTGCAGCAGCGACCCTGCGCGGGGGGACTGAGAGGGACACACTCCGCCGCAGGCCGAGTATGTATGTAGGCCGTCTCAGGGGCCCACCACCGCCACGTTGACAGCCTGCTGCGCCCAGTCCCGTCTTTTTTGCCACGAATAAGGCTGTCCCCCGGAGCCGGGTGCTGTGCCGCCAACTGACGCGTTGTCACCCCTTGTCACCCTGTCACCTCGCGCCAGGCGTGCGTGGCCGCCTGGTGAGCCTAGTGCCGAAGGCCATCATGCTGGCAACAGCGGGCGGCATCGGCATCTTCCTGGCCTTCATCGGGCTGCAGAACAGCGAGGGGTTGGGGCTGGTCTCCTACAACAGCGCCACGCTGGTCACACTGGGTGGGTTAAGTG
>NW_014010127.1:6339-6925 GCF_000611645.1 Monoraphidium neglectum
GGGTCCACTATCTCACGCATCCCCCTTCCATCCCCATTTCATCCCCCCCCCAAAAAAAACCCCAGGTCTTTGCGTTCTGTGTTGACGGCATTGCCATTGTCATCGGCTCCCTCCTGGGCTGCGCACCCCTGACAGTCTACATTGAGAGCGCCGCCGGCATCAAGGAGGGCGGCCGCACGGGCATCACCGCGCTCGTGGTGGCGCTGGGGTTCTTCGTGTCGCTCTTCCTGACGCCCCTCATCGCCTCCATCCCGCCCTACGCCACAGGCCCCGCCCTCGTGCTGGTGCGGCGCGGCATGCGCTAGAAACTTCCGCTCGCCTTATCTATGGAGCATGCCTTCGGCGCTGCGGGCGTGTTGCGCGAAGCGCTGCAGCCGCGGGCGCCGCTGGTTTGGCGCCGGGCGTCGGTGGCGGTGGCTGGCGCCTGCCGCCTGACACCGCGCTGCTCTGCTGCTCCGGGCTGCTTACAGACCAACACTTGCTCCACCCCTGATGCACCCCCTGCCCGCCCGGCCTTCCCTTTAAGACTTGCACATCACCAACACAGGCAGTATGCCCTGCATCCACTCTCCATGGTTTACCCCCC
>NW_014010126.1:0-6250 GCF_000611645.1 Monoraphidium neglectum
GTATGAGAGGGGGCTGGGTGGGGGTGGTTGGGGTGGTGGTGGTGGTGGGTCTGAGTTAGGTGGTGTGGGGCTTGGGTGGGAGGAGCGTGTTGGTATGCAAGGTGTGTGTATGTGTGTGTGCGTGTGCGTGCGTGTGTGTGCCTGTTTGTGCGACAGATAGAGAGAGCAAGGCAAGATTGATCAAGAGGGATACAGGCAGGGCGAGGGAAAGGCAGAGCACTACACTGCTTGTGTTTGGGGGGGGGGGAGGGGGAGAGGGGAATTCATAGAGTTGGAAGAGGTGCCGATAGCGAGGCCACTTTGTCATGTTGGAGCTTGTACACGCATGCCAGGATGATCCCTGAACCCTGGGTGCCGGACCTGAAAGCATTTCACCTCACGAGTCGGACTGCGGAGTGGAACACACGCCCCTACTCACCTCTGGGCCCGCGGGTTGCCCGCACGCGCGTCCGCCGCGGCGCCCTGCCCCTGCGTGTGCGCGAGCAGCAGCGCCCCCAGCAGCGCCATCTGCGGGGGCCAGCACCGCCATACGCCAGAGGGGGTGCGGGTGAGGGAGGGCGTGCAAGGGCTAGAGGGGGTGGCAATGAGGGGCCGGGGGCAGGTGGGGGTCAGGCACGGCGGCGGTGTGACTGGGAGAGGTGGGGGGCTGGGAATGAGGTTGAGGCAGGGGCTGAGCACAACACAGGGGACGCGGCGATGCCTGCCAGACCTCGACCTGCTGCCAAGAACGAGCCTGCAACTCCGCTCCAAGAAGACCCTGCTCAGCTTAGCCCCTCAGGGATGTGGCGTTGAGATCATGTTGACGAAGCAGATGACCAGGCAACCCGCGCCCCCTTGACCGCCTGTCCTGCCCCACAACACTCGAACTCAGCCGCCAATTGCGCCGCACCCAGGAGGTCCGTGGCTGCAAATGGCCGGCAGCACGCACGCGCGCACGCACACACACACACACACACACACACACACACAACACATACAAAACGCGCACACACACACACACACACACACACACACACACACAGCCCAGGCCTCACGTGCAGGTCCCGCGGCAGCCCCGCGCCCGCCGCGGCGGCCGTGCGTGGCAGGATGCTGGAGGGGTCGTCCGCATCGTATGCATCAAACACATCCAGGGGCAGGTGCGGCACGGCCAGCGCGCCGGCGGCGGCGGCGGCTGCGACGGCGTCCTCTTCGTGGCCGGGCTGTGAGGGTGGCGGTTGGTGTGTAGGTGTTATTCTGGTGTGGGTGTGGGTGTACACCAGTGTGCAACTGAGTGGGTTGATGTCGGACAGCGAGTGTGAGTTGACTGTGTGTGTACGTGAGAGAGTATGTGTTTGTGGCGTGGGAGCGATGCGACGAGGGTGAACAAGGGGCTGGGAGGCGTTCAGCTAGCATGAGGGCACAATTGATGCAGCGAGACTTGCGAAGCTGCCAGCACAGGCGCGCGTGCCGCTGCAGCGATCATGCCACGTCAGAGCGACGGACCCATTTCAAAGCATGCGCCAGCAGGGCACGTTTGCGTGCGAGTGTGGGCGCGCCTGACGCCGGCTGGTGCAGCCGGCCGAACGACTGCGCCCACAGGAATAGGCAGACCGGCAAGGGTCCACCAGAACGCACCCGCGCCCTCGGCGCCGTCGCCCGCGGCAGTAGCCGCCGGTAGACGAGCCTCAGCAGCGCCAGCTGGCTTAGCCCTTCAGGGTTGCCGCCCAATATGATGTCAGTGCCGCGGCCCGCCATGTTGGTGGCAATGGTGACAGAGCCGGGCAGGCCAGCCTGCGCGATGATCTGGGGGAAGGGGGGGGGGGCACGGCGTTTGGTGAGGGGTGGGCGGCTGCGAGGCGGGCAGCACGAGGGGGGACGCTTCTGGTATGCGTGCGTGGGGTGTTTTGGGAGGGGGTGCTGGTCATGTCAAAAAGTGCGCTGGTGCTTGCGGTGTAAACAAGTAAAGCAGGCAGCTGCAGCCCGCGGCGCTGCACATGAACCCACAACTCACACATATGGTCCAAGGCAAGGCACGCAGCCGAGCTTACTCCAGCCGCGACCGACCGCCGCTGCGGGTCGTGCAGACCGCCGGTAGAGTCTCTGTGCGCTGCAAAGCACCGGCATCCCCTCCAGTCCAAACCCGCTGCCCCCTCCCCCAACAAAACACAGGCAGACTCCCAACGAAGGGAACCTCCGAATCTTAATGCCGACCTGCGCCTCAGTCCTGACGTTCTCCGGCTTTGCGTTGAGCAGCTGCACCTTGGACAGCTGGTCCGACCAGCCGTCCCCCAGCAGGTCGTACAGCACCTGGGAGCGTGTGGTGACGTCATTGCGACGTCATTGTGACATCAGCGCTGGATCGGGGGCGAGCCACGGACGCGTCCGGGACACCGTCAGGAGGCGCTGGGACGCCCCGCCCAGCCGCCGCGGGCAGCCCCAAGCGGGCGGGCTGGTTACGCCGGAGAGCCGGGACAATTCTGGTTTCGCAAACCGAAGCAGGCTTACTGAGGCCCTGCTGACGTCACGGCTGCAGCAAGCCTACGGGGGGCGGAGGAGCAAGTCCGCTGCAAGCCCGCCGTCCGGCCGACGGCAGGAGCCAGGGGGCGGCCGCGGCGGCGGCGCACGCACGCCCACCTGCAGCACGGTCTCGCTCTCGTTGACGCTTGTGGTGCCTATGAGCAGCGGCCGCCGCGCCTGCCAGCACCCCTTCACGATCCTCACGATCTCATAGTGCTTGTCCTGGCGGGGTGGTAGGGGGAAGACAGGGTTTAATAAAAGCGGAATTGTCAGGGCCTCAGAAGAGTGGAATATGTGGTGTGAAACTTTGCTCAGCTGTATTCATATTGTGACATTTCATAGCTGGCGTGAGAAATCCAATCATGTGGTGTTCAAGGGGAGGAGATGGTGGGGAAGCCGCACTGGAAGCCACCACGCATGGAGGGCAGCTGGCGGCACGCCGAGTGCGGAACCTCGTTGCAGCCGGATCGGATGAACACACCCAGCGTCTGTCCAGCAATTAATGCAGGCAGTCATGACAGCCAACAAAACACCATTGCCAAAAAGCATCATCTTTATTCGGGACGGGTGTTGACCCTGTTGTGACCTGGGGGTCAAAGTAGACTTTGAGGGGAAGGTCGACGCGCCTCGGGGGGCGGTTGGTGGGGATAGCGACCACCTGAGGCGTGGAGGGAGGGGGATGAGGGTTAGGGTTTTTGGGTTGCAGGCAGGGCCGCGGTTGCTAGACCGTGGCATGCCCCCGTGCATGTGACGGCGCGAAAGGTCAGCAGGGCGGGTGCGGATCGCGAAACCTCTGCATATTGCTGGATTGTGTTGCGTCGAGCTTAAGGGATTGTGAGAAATTGTGAATGGTCAACGGGGGCTCCACCTTGAGCTTGTAGCTCTCGAAAAACTCGGCGGCCGCGGCTTGGGCTGTGCCGGTCATCCCGGCCAGTTTTTTGTAGAACCCAAAGAATACCTGCGGCAATTGGATCAGGATGAGGGATTTGCAACATGTGTGTGTGTGTGTGTGTGTGTGTGTGTGTGTGTGTGTGTGTGTGTGTGTGTGTGTGTGTGCGCGCGTACTTGCGTGTGGGTGCGTGTGTGTGCGCGCGTGAATGTGTGGTATTGCATGTGTGTGTGTGCAGGCTGATGCGAGTGGATTGGCAGCTGTCGGGCAGCCGTTGTCGGCAATAGCTGTACGCGTCAAAGTTGCAGGCAGTTCGGGTCGGAGGCTGAAAGACGGCGCGGCCTTCTCGGTTCAACGACCTACTGCACTCGGCACCCGCGCATTGCGCCGCGCACGGACGCCAAGGACCGCTCATCTGCATGCACTGCGACTTTCAGGCTGGACCACCCCCATCCAACAAAACCGCACGCGCCCCGGCCCTGCACCTGCGGCGCCATGTCATTCGCCGCTTGTGCCAATTTGTAGGACCTATCGCGCTGGCCCCCCCCCTCCCCCTGCCCCGCCATCTGGCGAGCCTAAATCCTCCCTTTCTGCAGGGGCGGCCCCCGCAGCTGACGAAGCA
Organism: Monoraphidium neglectum; assembly: GCF_000611645.1. Taxonomy (NCBI): domain Eukaryota; kingdom Viridiplantae; phylum Chlorophyta; class Chlorophyceae; order Sphaeropleales; family Selenastraceae; genus Monoraphidium; species Monoraphidium neglectum. The sequence continues at coordinate 4,008 of NW_014010126.1, forward strand.
TGCCGTGATAAACCGTGATCAGCCCAGCCGCTCTGCATACTTGCACAATACATGAATTCATAATGTGGTACCAGGCAAGTGGGAGGTGTGATCGGCCGCACCTGGAACGTGATGCTGGCTGTGGCGCGGGCCTCAGGTTTGACCTCCACTGCCTCCTTCGCCTCGATGGCCTGGTGGATGCCAGCCTGATGGCACCATGCGGCACGGGTGCGGTACGATTAGGGGGGGAGGGGGCCAAAGCAGGGTACATGGGGTCGGTCTCGAGCCTCGTCTGCGGCTGATTCACCAACTGCAAAAGTGAGGCTGGGGGCGACGCAGGGGTTGAACGCCGCCGGCCGCCAAGCAGGGGCTGAATCAGCTGGGGTCCCGCTTCGACGCTGGCAGCCGTCCAGGGTGCATACCCTGGTGCTGCCGCCAGCGCCGATGCAAGAATTGCCTCGCCCCGTTGCCTGCACGGGCCGTGCCGCCGAAATCGATTCGAATCCGCATTCGAACACCCACCTGGTATCTGCTGATGGGCTTGACCCTGCCTGTTGACTCGTCCACGATGACGACCTGGCCGTCCCGCACGATGTACTGCGCGCCCGCCTTGAAGAATTGGTACGCCTGGCGGCGGCGCGCGGGGGGCAGACGGCGCGCGGGGAGCGCATGGGTGGGAGGGGCACAGGCGGACAGACGAGTGGGGAGACGGGCGGGGGCCGGCGCGGGACGACGGGCGGGCGAGGAACAGGGGGAGTCTGCCGAGCGGCGGCGGGCCAGCTGGTGCTTGAGGGAGGAGGGAGGGGCAGCAATTCCCCTCAGATCCTCTAAAGTTGACGCGTCCAGTGTGCTGGAGTTGAATGTTTGACTGCCGCGACGCCATCAACCCTAAGCCCTGAACTCAGAGCTTGACGCCGTGAGCCCCACCTTCAGCGCGGTGATGGCCATCTGGCCCCAGGGTACGGTGTCCTCCCACATGTCCATAAGTGCCGGCGGCCGCCCCTCCGCCGCGGCCGCCTGGAACTGGACCCCCTCATCCACCATCAGGCTGGATGGGGAAATTCAAAAATTCGGGATCAGGGCGTACGGAAGTCGGGCGGTCAGGAAGCCGGAGGATCAGGAACTTGCAGGGGTGCGGGAGACGAGGGGGGGGACCACGCAAAGGGACCCACGACGCCCCGGCTGGCGGCGCCCGTTCCAGCGCCTCCCGCTGCCAGGTCGCAACGCACAACTTCCCCGCGACGTCCTGGCAGCTTCCCGGCAGCTTCATCTGCCTAACTATCTGCCCGCCCCCACCTGAATATGACCAGCATGCCCTCCTGGGTGAGGCTGAGCTGGCGAGTCTTCAGATCCAGAACCAGGTAGCGGCCCTTGACGCGCGCCTCCACCTGCGAGGCAATGGTTTCCATTGTTTTATATCGCGCAACACAAGGCACGCTTGTTCCACGGCCACCAAGAGACACAGTGACATCATGTGACGTCACTTATCGCAGGATCGCATGTTCCCGCGCGACAGGCCCCAACAAGGCTTGATTGCATGGAAAATTCAGCAACACTCGTGCTTGCCCCGGGGGTTGCCCCGGGGGTTTCCCCGGGGGACGCCAGCTGTTCAAGGTTGAGAGCGCGCGCCGCGATAGATCAGACGTCCACGCCCGCCGCCGTCCAACTTTGTTTTCTCAGTCTCCTGGGATTCAGAAGCCGGACTGGCATCCCCTCGGCATGCTGGCAGCAAGGTCGGCCACGCGCGCCCAAAAACAACCAAGTTTGACCGGTCAACACCCACCTTGTCCTGCCTGAGCCCTGGGTCCGCGTCCAACACCTGGTTGATCTGGATCTCCATCCGGTCCCACAGCCGCTGCACCACCTGCGACGACAATAATACATAGATATATACAATGGAAATACATGCACCACAGCAGGCGGGCGTCGGCGGTGGGTGGGAGCGGCTGGAGGCACGGGCAGGCGATCAAAAGAGAGGAGGCTAGTGCAAGTTGAGGCTGCGTCCTCCCAAATGTGAGGCGATGCGCAGCCCAAGCACGCCCCACGTATGCGCGCCCTAGCGAGCGCAGGCCTGGCGCCCCGGGGCACAGCAAGCGGCCTGGTCCCATGCGCCTATCTGCTAAAGACACTCCAGCCTAATTTCACCCAACAGCTTGACACTTGCACGTTGCACCATCGCCCTCCTCAATCACCAAGCCGGCCAGCCTCGTATTTGACCGCACCCCATCCAGCCGCCCCGCACCAGCCGCCCCACACCAGCCGCC
>NW_014010125.1:0-6250 GCF_000611645.1 Monoraphidium neglectum
CGTGTGTGTGCGTGCGCGCGCGTGCGCGCGGAAATTGCCGACGCAAGTCTTGCTTGACTAGGCCATGCCCACAGCTTGTTGCAGCTAGAGACAGGGCACGTTCCGTTTCGTCCCTCCGGCCCCGCACCCCCAGCCACGCAGCCGTCGCACTGCACCACAGTTTGCGCGACGACACGCTGCACTGACCTGGTGGTCGAGCCCTGACACTTAACCCTGCCCAAGGCTTAAACTGCATACCACAGCCACCCAGGGATGTACCACAGTTGTTGCACGGCTCGGTCCATGGTGCGCACGGCTGAATGCAAGTTCCAGGTCCATGGCCCCCAGGGTGGTGTATCGCAGCATCCATGTGTCGCCTCGCCAACAACACACGCTGCCGCTTGTGGGCTACTGCACAACAAGCAGTTGTGTTACACGTGGTGATGTGGCATGACGTGTCTACACTGCAAATGGCTCACAATCCTGTTCTCCACCCCACTAACACCTTTGTCAGCCGCGCATCGCTGCGCAAGGCGAATTGCGAGCGTCGAAAGCAAAGAGCGCAACGCGCAGCTCAGAGGAAACGCGTACGCCGTTATGCAATCGGGCGGCGACCAGGAAGAACGCATTAGAAAGCAGCTGCGGCGGTGCAGAGTCAGCGGTGGTGTTGTCATGCCGTCGTCACCGTCGGCGTCTGAATTGTCATCACAAAGAGTACAGGAGCGGGCAATAGGCCGCGCAGCGCGCCGGATAGAATGCTGGGCATGCATGGGGCCGGCCCTTTGGGGGTGCCAAAGGGCCTCTCTCCGACCACAGGTGCGGGCCACGCGTGTGAAGAATAGGCGCGTGCCGCTGCCGGCCTGTATAACGTTACGCTTCCTCGCCCTGACAGGGCGCCTCGGCCCCATCTTTTTCTTGCTGCCTGGAATACAACAGGCCCCACCCACAATCTTCTCCCAGAAGCTCCAAATGCGGCCCACACGAGGGCCAGCTGCCGCGCGACAGCCAGCCACCGGGGCTGGGCCGCGACATCTCGCAACAGGGCGAGTGACGTCGCCACGGAAGGTTGCGTGCGCCCAGAATGTTGTTTGGGCAAGAATTCTACGCTTTGTGATACAGCGCCACGCCAGCCCGCCTGGCAGGTGCAGCGCGGTGCCCACACGTTCGCCGCCCACTGGGGTGGCACGGCCTTGAGACAAACGGGCCGCTCGAACCTCAGGAAATGGCGCAGGCAAGGTGGGGCAAGGCAGGCATCTTGCCCCACCCTGCCTGCCGCGTTCGCAAACATTGACGAAAGAAACAAAGGTACTGCATGTTGGTACAGGGATCGCCGCTTTGCCGCGGCTGTATCAGGAGCCAAACCCCTGAGGCAAGTCGAGACCACCACGACAGCGCTCCAAGCATGGGGCCCAGAACACACGCTGCCCAGCGCCCATTCGCATGGAAAGCACCGGCACTGGGAAAGAATTGAGTCTGCGACCACCGTGCTCTTGCCGTTGTAGATTGAAAAGGAGAGCCGGCAAGGCCGACCAACCCCAGCGCTTCGCGCGCGCCTGAGGGGCGCGCTCGGGAGGGCAGGCGGGTGGCCCGGGGGTTGCTAAAATGACGACGCAAGAGGCAATGCTGAAAACACAAAAAGGCCGTCCACTCGATGGCGCGAGGTGCATCGCAGCGCAGGTTAGGCTTGCTAGGCCCGTCAGCGCGCACAGCCAAGGTGGAGGCAGACCCGTTGAATGGTTCAGAAAGTTGGGGCGCCCCCATGCAAGTAGAAGAGGGGGGCTACAATAGGAATGCTGCATCACTTGGAAGAGCGGATCGTGGCTTTGATGGGAACGGCCTTCCCACCACCGCCGCAGCTGCGGCAACGCATATAGCCCGTCCTGCTGCAGCTGTTGCAGCCGGAATCGCCATCGCTCCAGCGCATGCACACGCACGGCTCAAAGCCACGGCCGTTGCACGACGGGCAGGGCCGCTCATTGGACGCTTCCTGAGCCAGACGCTCCTGAGAGTGGCGAGCAGCGGTGCAGAGCGGCGGTAGAACCTCATTAGCAATCTAGGACTGCAAGAACAGCGTGCACGACGCTGCCGGACATGCTTGCGCATACTGTATGGGTATGCGCCGCGCCGCGCACAACCGTGGGGCGCCGCCGTGCTGCGCGGGCCTGCCAGGCCAGCGCCAAGCATGTGCAAGCTCATGCAACAGACGCAACCCCCGTGGCAGCCTCGGGGCTGTCCATGCCCGGGCGCTGAGCCGACTCGGGCTCGAACAACGCTTGAGCACGGGCCAGGATCCCCGGCTGTTATCAGGGGCCATTCAAGTCAAGCACACATACCTGGTTTTTAAGCTCCTCCAGCAGCAGAAAGCCTGCCCCGATTCCCAAGACCGCCACCGCGGGCAGCACTTGCATCACCGTGCTCCTGGGCCGCCGTGGGACGCGCACATCACTGTTGGGAACCAGGAAGGGCCCATTACTGGGCCCAAGGGCGCGGGCTTGCTGACTGAGGGCAAACATCAACGCGGCGTTGGGGGAGAGCAGCAATTGCAGACTGCCACAGCCGAAATAAACCGTGCGTTCAAGTGACGTCGTGTGGTTGAGAAAGTGCAAGGCTGAGGGCAGGGCCTGAGAGAGTCTATGCTTTTTTCGCGGGCTCGTTTGCAGGTCGTTGTGATGAAGCTGCGACCTGCTGCAAAGCGGATGTCATGCAATTGTAATGCTGTATGAAGTGCACAGCATGCATCACGTCCTGCACGCACGATGCTGACCGAGCAACGGCGAGAGAGTGACCACCCCTCACACTGACCTCCTCCCTTCCTCAGCGGCGCTGGCTGTCAGCGAACGCAAGCCTGTTTCTTGCCAGCATGATCTACTGTATTGGAAGGTAAGGCACATCTAGCACGCCGCATGCAGCGTGCAGCTGTGTCGCAATGAAGTCCGGCTCTCACCTTGACATCGGCCACGACGCTGCCTCGTCCGCTGACTGCAAATCTGCCAAAGCTGACCGCCGTTGACAGGGCAGCCGCCGCCGCCCACTCCTCCTCGCCGACCGCCACGGCATATCCCCTCAACGGATTGTCCCGCGGTGCTGACGAGGCGGCCCTCGCGGATGTCACAACCGCCGCCGCCGCCGCCTGGCCGCGCCCTTGTGCCGCGCATCCCCCAGATCGCGTCCGCCTTTTGAGTTTTCGAGTGGGGGAGTGCAGATAGCGCGCGCCACTGCCTGCGTGGCCCTCCGCGGGGCGCAGCGCCCGCGGCGTTGCCCGCGTTGGCCGCGCGTTCAGAAAGAAGGTAATGATAAAGGGGCTCAAGCAAAGGTTGCGGCATCGGCGGTGAGACGAATACGAGCATGAGGACGCGCGAGCGCTCGTGGCCCGCGTGGCGGCAGCGTTGCCGCGGGGCGAGTGGGAGCGGCCGCCCGAGAGTGTGCAGGTGCAGTGGCGACGGCTGCTGCAGTGGCGACGGCGGTGTGCGTTGTGCGCACGCCAATCACGTCCCCCTTGCTTGTGCGTTTTGTTGAAGCTCGGCGGCACTGGTCGTCCAACAGCTAAAAGCGATGCATCAGCAGTTGTGAAGGCGCCTGGCCCAGCATGCATTTACAGCACTGTTGAAAACCGCCATTCTCAGGCGCGAAAGTCAAACGCGACTCATGCAAGCACAGGAAGCAGAGCGAACAGAAAAGACGACATATTAAGCTACAGAAACCTGCGCGACAAGCACGGGACAAAAACCTGGGCGGGTGAAGAGGGCCCTTCCAAGGACAGACCCGCCGCCGCTGCCCCAGCTCCACTGCTCTGAAGTCCCCAGCGCCTCACTTGGCGGCGGGCTTGGCGCCGTCTTCCGCGAGCTTTGACTTTTTGGTTGACCGCGTGTACGCGCGCAGCACCCACTCGCTCTCCGCGTGCTGCTGCTCCATGGTGCCCAGCCGGATTTGGTAAGGCCGCAGCTCAAAGCGCGGGCCGCACTGCGGGGGCGAGAGGAGGGAGGCGAGGGTCTTTCACACTGGTTGCGAAACAGTGCGCACATCTGTGGGCGAAATCATGCGCATGGGCGAACGACATCCGCGGCGCGTGCGGCTGGCGGTGGCAGGCGCGGCGAATCAGACTGCGCGGCGGTCCGCGCGTCTCGGGGCCTGCCCGCACCCTCTGAAACCCAGACCCCGCCGAGCGCGCAGCCTCAGCACAGGCGTTTGGACCCCCGCGCCCTCTCCGCAATAACAGAGGCGCCCAGCCGCGCGACGCCCTCTGTAAGAACAGAGGCGCCCAGCCGCGCGGCGCCCTCCGTAACAACAGAGGCGCCCGACCACGCGGCGCCCTCCGCGAACGCACCTCCTTCAACTCTATGCTCTTGGGCCCCGCCGGCTGCGTGTAGGTGTGGTGGCGGAACGACACGTAGTCGTCGCGGTTCGCGAACGTCACCACGCGCTTGGCGTCGTCCTTGGGCACGGGGAAGAGGTGCTTCAGGATGTTGCCCAGCCGCTTGCCCAGGGCGCTGCCGAAGCCGTCGAAAATGAGGTGGGGGTAGGCCTCGCTGCAGAGGGTGGGGTGGCGGGCGGGGCGTATGCACGTGGTCGGGGCAGGCGGCTGTGGTGGGGTTCGCGGGATTGAGCTGCGCTGGCGGCCGCAGGGGGGGGGGGAGCGCAGCGCAGGGGCCTGAGATTGAACGGGGCTGCGTTTTCTGCGTGTATGTGTGAGATCCCCCGCACCCATGCGACGGCAAACTCCAGGGCATCACATAACTGCAACTGAGCTGACGAGAAGCTGCCCAGGCCCACCTGATGGTCCCGACCTCCTTCTTCTGCCCAATGTCGTGGCGCAGCACAGTGTTGAAAATCCCAAAGTAGGCGGTTGGGCCGTATGGCAGGTGGCAGACCACCATGCCGTCTGTGCGGCAGGGGGAGGCATGGGGAGAAGGTCAAACGGCGTCAAAAACGCGCTGAAGACGGGGGGTGGAGTGTCACAGTAGGGCGAATTGGCTCGTGCACATTCGGTTGTGTGAGGTTGACCATGCGTGATGTGCGTGCAACTGTCCATAATGATGCATTTTCCACAGTGCTGCCAACCTGGGCTTTCTTGTGTGCTTGTGGCAACCGCAACGCGCGCACGCGGACACACACGCCCACACACACAAACTTTCTCTGTATACCTCTCTCTCTCGCGCACACACACACACACACACACACACACACACACACACACGCACACACGCACACACATATAGAGACACAAAGACATGCTCACACACACACAGACTAACAATCACGCAGCCCACCTGGCTCCCCCCTGTGTTCGTGCAGCACCACCACATCCGTGAAGTCGTGGTTGCGGCACGTGTCGATGATCTCAGACAGGATCATGCCACCCCTGAGGGGTCAGGGCCGGGCGGCGGTTTGCGGCGGTTGGAAGGTGGTTGATCAACACAACACCGCAGGGCACAGACAAGCTCCCCAACCAACACGCGTGGGTTGAGGTGGGACCATGGGGATGGGTGGTGTGACAGTGCCGCAGCTGCCTCAGTGCACCTGCAAAACTTTGCTGCATATTGTGCTGGCAGCTCATTGGTCGGCCAACCATCCTGGGCCGCACGGGTGTGCCAGCCGCGGCTCCGGAAACGCAGCTTCCCACGTCGCACTCGCCACGCCCCGCGATTGCAGTGCCCCACAGGGCGCACCTGTTGACGCGCTGCGCGTTAGGGATGACGAGGCGCATCTCCTTTGCAAACTGGGTGAGGCGGCTGCTGGGGTCGCGCGAGGTGGTGACCAGGATCTGCGCAGCACACAGAGCGCAGGGGGGTGCATGTTAGGCAGGCCACCACAACCGGGGACAGAGGGGAGCAGGCCAGCAGGTCCGGGGAGCGAGGCTGGGCACGCCGCGGCACCAAGGGTCGAAGAGGGGGCAGGCCAGCAGGGCGGTGGATAAGGGGGTAGGGGCCGCCTTGTAGCAACGGGGCTGCCAGGAGCCCCACCGCTGGCTGACGGCAGAGAGGGCCCGTTGTTGGGGCCAGCTGGCCCCCTTCATCCCCCATCCCCTATCAGAATGTTCGATGCAGGACAGCGAGGCTACCGTTCCCATCACGGCGGGGCCCCAGCCCGCCCCAACCAGCCCCCGAGGCGAGCCCGCAAAAAAGGGGCACCGCCGCCGCGTGCGCGACTCCTCGATTCGCCCGCCGCCCCAACGTACGCGACCCCTCGTGCCCCCTCCCGTCCCCAAACCACACCCCCGCGTGCCCGCGGCTGCAGCAGCCAGCACCACGAGCCGCGGCCCACGCCTGCGGCC
>NW_014010124.1:0-1678 GCF_000611645.1 Monoraphidium neglectum
GCGCCGACCAGGGCGCCGCGGCGCGGCGCCCCGCGCCGGCGCCGGCCGCGGCTGCTGCCGTCGGGGCCGTCGGTGGGGTTCCGCCGGCCCCCGCCGTCCACAGCGTCCTGCGGGCGCTCATCCCCTCCCTCCAGGACCAATTGGGGCTGCGGCTGCCAACAGCGATGGACGAGGGAGGGTCGCCCGGCCGCGTCCCGCCGCCTGAAGCCGCTCTGCCGCGAGCCGGCGGCCACCACCGCCGCCCTGCCGACGGCGCCGCGCGCCACAGGAGCCGCCACGCTCTGCCGGGTCCCCGGCGGGCGCGCGGGCGCCAGCAGCCGACGCTGGACGGGTGGCTTGGCGGCGAGGGGGACGGCGCGCCGCCCAGCGCCCCGCCGGCGCGCAAGCGCCGCCGGGCGCCGGGCGAGGCCGGGCGCGGCTCATTTCAGGAGGGGCCGGCGGCGGAGCGGCAGCAGGGGCCTTGGCCTGGCGATTATTTGGATGGCAGCGGCGACGGCGGCTGGGACAGCCAAGTCGGCAGCGGCAGCGGTGGCGGCAGCGGAGCTCGGCCGCGGGCGCCGCGTGGGCAGGGGCGCGCGCGCGGCAGCGGCGGCTGGGCGCGGGCGGACGGTGGGCTGGCGGCGGGGCCGGAGGAGGACGTTGGCAGCCAGGACACTGAAGGTGGGTGGAACATGGTGGCGTGTGGCGACAGCGCTGAGACAAACAAAGAGGTTGGGGGTTTGAAGCTGGTCGCTCTCCACCAGGTTTGGCTCAAGACCTGTTGGCCTGGGGGCTGACACCTGGGGGCTGTTTCAAACAGGCCGCCATCACCGTTCGGCATGCAAGGGCAAACCAAGCGCCAGGGCCACCGAGGGGCGTGCGGGGTGCATGGGTTGGGCACAGGCTGCATGCGGCTTTGCGGGAGGCGCGCCGGCCGCAGCTCGTCACACTCCACGCCTGCGGCCCACGCCCCATCCGACCAACCAACCACGAGCACCGTTCCCACGCATCGAACCGCACTCGCGCGCGTGTGCAGACGCGCCCTACTACCGCCGCTCCGGTGGCAGCGGCGGCGGGCAAAGCGGGGGCTACAGCCAGAGCAGCGGCAGCGATGGCGGCGGCAGAGGCGGCAGCGGCGGCGGCAGCGGCTCAGACGAGGACGACAGCTGCATCCAATCCGATGACGCCCCTCTGAAATACGACACCGAGGTCGAGAGCGAGGATCAGAGGGAGGAGGACGACCGGCTGCAGCGCTGGGCGGCGCGCGAGGGCGCCTGGCGGCCGGCGGCGAGGGGCGGCGGCGGCAGCGGCGCGGCGCAGGGGGACGACAGCGCCGCGGGGCCGGCGCGGCGCCGCAGTGGGGAAGGCGGCGGCGGCGGAGGGCGCGGGGTCGGTGAGAGCCTGGCGGGGGGCGGCGGGGGCGGAGGCACGCAGCAGCACCGCGGGCCGGCCTCGCAGCGCGGGGCGCGCCCACGGCCCCGCGCTCCGGGCGGCGGCGGGCGGCGTGGGCGGCGCCGGGCCGCCAGCGCGGCGGCGTTCGGCGGAGGCTCCTACGACTGCGTTGAGGGGCAGGGCGGTTGGGACGACCTCGCTGACGAGGATGCTGACGAGGACGGAGAGGAAGACGAGGAGGCGGCGGGATTCGTGGTGCCCGACGGCATTCCAGAGGAGGAGCTACGCCGCGGCCGCACCCCTGGCG
>NW_014010124.1:2058-6627 GCF_000611645.1 Monoraphidium neglectum
CCCGAGCCCGCCCAGCGCGCGCCAGGCGCCGGCCGCCGGCACGCAGGGGCCCGCAGCAGCGCGGCCGGGGCCGCCGGCGGCGCCACGAGAGCGTGGGGACGGCGGCGGCGAGGGCGGGGCCGTGCCGCCCGCGGGGCAGCGGGGGCGGAAGGCGAAGGGGCGCACGCGGGGCGGGGATGGGGGGAGGAGCGAGCTTCAGAGGGAGGCGGAGAACTTGGGATTCTGGGAGTGGGAGGACGAGTGAGTGATCCACTGCCGGGATGGCGGGCGGGGATGGGGTCCCAGTTACAATCCGGGTGGGAATGAGTAGCTGCAGCCCCTCGAGAGGGGCCACACCACGCGTGTGGCAGCTGCCCGGCCGCGCTGGGCGCAGAGACTGACCGAACGCGCGCGCTCGGCCGGGGCGAAGCGGGGCGCCCGCACACCGCTGCCTTGCGCCGGCGAGAGGCGGCTCCCCCAAACCCCCAGGGCCACCAGTCTATCGCCCTGGCAGTTTTTCAGACCAACCAACCCGCCGCGCCTCACCCCACCGCAACGCCTGAACGCTGTGTCCTGCCTCCGCCGCCCCCTTGCCCCCTCAAGGGCCGCCAAGCTGTATGAGAAGGCGGGCGACTACTTCAAAGCCGCGGAGGGGGGCCGGCGGCGCCGCCGGACGACGGATAGGATGCGGATTTTTGAGGAGCTCCGCCGCAGGCGCGGCGTGGGTGGCGGCAGCAGCGACAGCGGCGGCGGCGGCGACGGGGGAAGCAGCGGCAGTGGGAGGAGGAGCAGCGGCGGCGGCGACAATGGGGGAAGCAGCAGCAGCGGCGGCGGCACGAGCAGCGGCGAGCGTGGCGGCAGCGACGGCGGGCGGCGGCGCGGCGCGGCCGCGGCGCCGGGCCGAGGGGATGACCGTCGGCGGCACGGGGCGGGGCGCGTGTTCGTTGATGACGACGCTGGCTGCAGCAGCGGCGGCAGCAGCAGCAGCAGCGGGGACGAGCGTAGCAGCGAGGAGAACGGCTCCGGCCCCGCAACGCCCACCAGCACCAGCATCGGGGACGGGCGCAACCGGCGCCCGGCGGAGGCGCTGCAAGCCAGCGGCGGCAGCGAGGGCGACAGCCCCGCGCCTGCGCGCGGCGGCAGCCCCGGGGAGGATGGCGACGGCGTCGCGCCGCGCCGGCGGCGGCGCAGCTCCGCGGCGGCGGCGCGTCAGCGCGTCATACTGGACTCTGAGCCGCAGGAGGGGCCGGAGCCGCCGCCGCTGACGTCATCCGCCGTCATCGCACACGCCGCCGCGGCCGACCCTGAGGGGGCGACCGCCCCGGGGGCTGCCGCCGGGGCTGCGCGGGCCGAGAAGCGCACGGCCGGAGAGGGCGACGAGGATGGGGAGGGGCGAGGCGCCGCAAACCAGGGGCCTGAGCGGCGGCAAAAAGCACCGCCAGAGGCCAAGGGCGGCGGCGGCGGCAGCGGCGGCGGCGGCGTCCTGGGAGAGTTACAGGGGCTTGGGCCTGGGGACCCGGCCGGCGGCGGCCAGGGGGCCGGCGGGGCGCGCGGCGAGGCGGCCGGCGGGCGCAGCAGCAGCAGCGACGGCGGGGGCGGGGGCGGGAGCGGGTCAGACGGGTTCGAGGGTCGCCCCGCGGGGGAGACGGTGGAGACGACTCGAAGGGAGCTTGAGGCGCAGGTGGGGTTTTGGATTTTCTGGGGTCGCAATCGGCGTCTGTGCTGGTGTGCCATGCGGAGCATTGGTCAGCCGTACCCGGGACGACCTCTCGCCTGACAGTGCAGCTGGCAACGCTGCAGCTCTGTGGACGCGTCAAGGTGCCTCTGCCCGTTTTGGCTTCTTGCTGACGTGCAGGTGCTCATGCTTACACCCACCAGCCGCGCGCCGTTGTGCAGCGACGCCCCTCTCTCGTCCCCAACGCCCAACACTGTGCAGCCCCCTGCGGCTTGCACACAAACCCAAGCGCCCCCCGCGTGGACGCCCCTCACCCCCAGATCGCCGAGCTGGCGCGCCGCAGGGCGGCCGCGGCGGAGCGCGGCGACCGCGCGGCGGCCGCGGGGCTGGGCGCGGGCATGCGGGGCCTCAAGGAGCGGCTGAGCCTGCTGCCCTTCTCATATGACAACACGTGAGGGCATCAGCTATATGCTGCATATACTGCTCGATCGACCGCCGGCGGTTGTGCTGCCACGGTCTCCGAGCCCTTGGCCAGGGGGGGCGGGCCCGCTGCGTTTGGAGGACCAGGCTGGGCTGCTGGCTCCCTTGTTTTTGCTGCGGGCAGCTTGCCGCGCATTGGTGGGCCGAGCGCCACGACGACGCCGGCTGCTGTGCGCTGAATGTTTTGCTCGCTTTCGACTCAACCAGCGCCACGATACCACCCGTGCAGGAACCGCGGCACGACCAACGCCGCGCGATTCGTGCCCGCCACCCGCAAGCGCCGCGCGCTGCCGCCCGAGCGCCTGTCGCCCGGGAAGCTGTTGGAGCAGCAGCTGCTGTTCAGGCAGCTGGAGCGCAACCACCGGCCGCGGCACCAGCAGCCCGCCGCTGGCGGCGGCGCAGCCAGCGGGGCGGAAGGGGCCGGGCGGCGCCGCGACCAGCTGGCGGCGCCTCAGCGTGCGGGGGCTAGCGGCGCCGCAACCGCGCGCGTCGCGGGCGAGGGGGGAACCAGCAGCAGCAGCAGTGATGGCGGCGACGATGATGACGATGAGATACCCCTGGCCCGGGTGATTCAGAGGCAGGCCGTGCTGGCAGGAAGGGGTGCGCCAATCGGCGGCGATGCGGCGAGAACGCAGCAGCAGGAAGTGCAGCAGCAGCAGCAGCAGCAAGAGCCGCCGCCTATGCTATCGCCGCTAGCGCATCCACCGCCCCCAATGCAGCAGCAGGAGCCGCAGCCGCAGCGGCAGCAGCAGCAGCAGCTGCAATTGCAATTGCAAGTGCAGCAACACCAACAGCAGCAAATTCCGCAGCTCCCACCGCCACAGCAGCAGCAGCAGCAGCAGCAGCAGCAGCAGCAGCAGCAGCAGCAGCAGCAGCAGCAGCAGCGGCAGCAACAACAGCAGCAACAACAGAGACACGAGCAGCACGTGGAGGAGGCGGTCTTGGAGCAGCAGCAGCAAGTGGCGTCAGCATGCCCGCCCTCATTCCAGGGGGCTGATGATGTGATTCCAGACAGCGAGGAGGAAGACGACTGAGACCCTCAGGCCCCAGCGATTGACGCATCCGTGGCGACCCGCGTGCCCACGTGATGGACGCGATAGTTGGTCGCTGGAAGCTGGAGAGGCAGGGGGCGCCGCGGCCGCCGTCGCGGCTGCATTCCACGCCCTTGCAGCGAAATGTCACTCTGAAGCCGGTGTACTCGACCAGGCGGCACCACCCTGCTTGGTAGCAATCGTAACTTGCCTTAATCCTGCCCATTATGCCCGCGCTCGTGCTGCACCGAGCCGGCAGTAGGCAGCAGCTGCGCCCTGGAATGCTGTGGCTGTGTCGCGCGTTTAAGGCACTGCAGGCATCAATCCGCCTGATTTCTGGCAGCCATCACTTCCAGAGAACAGCAGACGCTGCAAGCCTCGCAGCAGGCGCAGGCTGGGCTTCCCCAGCGCAACTGGCAGTTTCTCGGTTGTTGGTTACTGTTGCTGCTCACATGGATAGCACGGGGGGGTGGTGACATGGACCCGCGGTGCGCGCCCTGATACCCCGCCCGCACTGCGTCAATTGTCTACTAGTAGCGATCGCGTTGTTTCCCACCGGTCTATCGCCATGCGGCCGCATCAGAGCGCCTGATCGCCCTCTCACGGGACAATCTGTGGTCCCTCACGGCGTCCCCATTGGTAGCTAAATCATGTCAGATAATCGTAGCAACAAACCTGTGAGCGCCTTGAGCGCGTCACTGGGAAGATCGTCAGCAAGGTCCCTCGCTGGCAGCAGCAGGCCGCCATCGGCTCCTCCTTTCGACGAGGAGATTGGAGAGCTTGCGGCCGCTTCTTCGACGCCGTCACGCAGCTTGCTAGGTGCCAGCCCTCTGAGCCATGGCGACTCGTGGCGTGTGCAGCAACGCGACCGCATGCCGAGCGGTGGCGCATTCCCCCTCGGCAGCAGCCTGGGCACCAGCTTCACCGCCGGGCACTCGCTGCTGCTCAACAATTACGACCGCCGCCGGCCGACGGCGCACGCGTCCCCCAGCGGTGCGCGTGGGCGGGGGGCGCGGGCGGCGTCACTGGCATGCATCGCGTGCGGGGTTGCCGGGTGACGGCATCGTCGACGCTATTTTAGGACGAGCAATTACACACACGCGCACAGCTAGCGGCGGACGTGCCTGTTCGCAGCAGCCGCCCGCCTGCCCGCGGCATCAGCAACCCCCACATCTCCGCCCGCACAGGCGTTGCTTCCAGGGGGGTGAGGGGGCAGCAGCGCTCACAAATATCCGAATTTCATCCAACCTGTGTTTCCATAAACACCCGCAACAATTTCCAGGCCCCGTGCTGCTAGGCCAAGACCAGGATCAGGGCCTGACCGCCCCCCTGCTTTCTGGGGCACACTCAAATAGCTCATCCGACGCCCGGCCGCCGCCCGGCGCGGCCCCGCAGCCCCCGCGC
>NW_014010123.1:0-4475 GCF_000611645.1 Monoraphidium neglectum
CCCCACACCCCTCCCGCGACTCTAACCACGCCTCCCAGCGCCCCAATGCGCCTGGAGGCTCCGCGGCCGCCCACGCCCCCTAAACCCTGAACCCTGGGCTCCCCACCGGTACTCTGGGCTCAGCCGCCCCCTGTCGTTGGCTGCCGCGATGCGTTGCAGGACCAGCCTGTCCCGGGCCTCCCCCAATTCGGGTTTGTAGCCAAACGGCGGCAGACCACTGGTGTACGCAGAGGTCATGCCCCTGAATCAGATGTTTCCAATTGCGTTGTGGATGAATGAATTTGAATGAACGAATGAATGAGTGAATGAATGGATGGATGGGTGGATGCTTGTAAGTCTTGATTGGATAACTGATTGAGTGATAAGACAGGGCCGGGCGCAACATGCGGGATGGGTGAGGGTAGGATGGGTGAGGGAGGCACAAGGGGATGCAGGTGAGGAAGAGGCAGAGGGTTGAGTGCGGATGGGCCTAGATGGGGTGAGGAAGGATAGCACTGGGAATGGCGCTGTTGGTGCGCAACAACGCGTTTGCATGTGATTGGTGTGCAGGAAATGGGGGCCGGTGCGCCAGGGCGCCATCAGTCGCGATCCTGCCGGCAGGGGGGGCGATGGCAGACGCTGCAGGGCCCCACAGCCACGCGTGCGCGCGCGCCGGCCGCGGGGCCGCGCGCCGGGCGGACGCGCCTTCCGAGCAGCTGCGCGGCCGCCTTGGCCCTGTGCATGTCCTCGATGCTGGCCGGCATCTCAAACCACCCTGGCGGCAGCGGCTCGCCGCCCTCGTCCTCCCCCTCCTCGGCTGCGGCCTTGCTGCTGCTGCCGCCGCCGCCTCCGCCGCCGCCGCCGCTGCTGCTGCGTTGCCGCTGCCCTGTCGCCCCCCTACCAGCGCCGCCGCCCTTCTCCCAGCCTCCGCGCCCGCCGCCGCCCCTGCCGCTTTGGGGGCGGCCCGCGGCTCGCGCCCGCTGCGACGAGCCGGCTTCGGCTCCGGCCGCGGCGCCAGCGCCAGCGCCGCGCCATGACAGGCGCTCGCGTTGCGGCTGTGGCTGCAGTTTCTGCTGCTGCTGCTGCTGCCGCTGCTGCTGCTGCTGCCGCTGCTGCTGCTGCTGCTGCCGCTGCTGCCGCTGCGGCCGCTGCTCCTGGGCTTGGTCGTCGGGGCTGCCTTCATGGGAGCTAGTTCCGCCATTGTCTGAAGGCAGAGCGGGCTTCTTCTCATCACCACCGCTAGCTGGGCCATCTGATGCATCATTGATAGCTCTGCAAAGGCGCGGCGGGCACAGGGGCAAGCCCCACGATCGCCGCCGACTGTGCGCCGTGCCCGCCGGTGAGCTGAGGTGATGCGGTGGCAGCGATGCTGTTCGCGTGGTTGCTGACTGCGAGGCTGGCGGGCAGTGACCGCGTGAGATGCAAGGTACCATATTAGGTGGTATGCGCGTACACAATCATATGGTGGGATCCCGAAGTTGACGCGATCTGTGCTGATACCACAAAAGACACAAACAACTACTAACATAGAATTTTTTGAACGTGCACCATCTCATCATCGTCCCTGTCAAAGCGCGCGAGTTTGTCACCTCCAGGCCACACTGTCCAGTCGGCCGCCGGCCCAGCAGTGCGATCGCCGGCACGGCGGTGCGATCGCCCTGCGCTAGACTTTGACTGGACGCCGCACTTGTCTGCCGGCAACCTGCATCACGAGCCAGTCAGTGCTGTGCGCTTCGGCCTGCCATGAATGTATCTCACCACGGCCAGCTCGTTCCAACTACGGTGCAGGATGTGTCACCCAGGTGTCAAATCCCTTAGTAGGATGATATCGTCCAGCCTCCGGGCCTACATCCACCATAATCACCACTGTCGCGACCCCCGCCTCGTCTGCCTCTGCCATGCTCTAAACTAGCACTGCCCACGCTGCCACACCCTCCGCATCAGAAACGCCGAGTCGTCATTACTCGCGTGAGTCATTACCACATCTGTTGAAACTCCGGTGAGCGCCGTGACGGCTGCCAGTCCTCAAACGTTGGCAAATTTTCCCGACATTGCAGGGACAAATGATTCAGGTGTGTTTCTGCACGGCGGCCGCATGCGGTGGGCGGGCTCCTGCCCATGCTGAGGCGCCATCAAATGCAACGGTCACCACACAGGCACGGCCTGGCGCACCGGCCTGCCGGCGCGGCACGTCCCGGCACAGCCCTTGAAAAGGTGAGTCGAATTCTAGCACGGAAAGGGTGGCCGTGCGGCTCGTACTGCAGGATTCGTGTTGCACTGTCGGAGACAACCAACCCCCCACAGAGCGGGCCTCGGCTTGCAGCGCAACTGTTTGCCCCACGCTTCTCCAGTCGAGGGGGCGCATCGCTGCCGGTGCCCAATGAGACGCGCAAGGGACCCCACACCCAGGCGGGCTGCGGCCCAGGTACGTCCCCCCTCTGCGGTGCTCCCCTGTCCCTCAACGTGTGTGCAGGCCCGCACGCGCCGCAATGCAGAATGCGATCGATGCGTAGAGAAAAAAGAGAAAGCCGAGGAGCAGTGCAATCGGGCTGCCCATGATAGCATACGAGCAGGCAATTAGTGTGTGTGCATCAGGCGGCTGAGAAGCAGCGTGCGACGCCGGGTGGCAAGCAGCCCGCAGCCCCTTCGCTCGTCGGAACCCTGGGGTTGCGGCGTGCGGCTTCATGGGCGTGCGGCTGCAAATGCGTGCGCATAATAGAGGCCTTGTAGGAAGCAGAAGCAGCGAGGGCAGACAGTGGATGCGCCCGAGGCCGGCCGCGTCCATCCCCCGCTGCCGCCCACTCCCCAAAACAGGCCGTGGGAAGGTAGGGCCGAAAGGATGTCCCCCAATCATTGCATTGAACATGTGTCAAGTCGCCAGCCGGGGATGGGCAGGGAACGCCGACTCAGGTCGAGCCGGGCCCCTTGTGCGGCGGCTTTGCAGAAAATTGGTGATAGATGCAAGTGCCAGCGGGCAGGCGGGCGCGGCCCTGCCCGCGCCTGCCGCCCCCAAATGTTGCCTCTTGGGGCGCACCGCCGCGCACGCTGCTAGAAGATGCTGAACACCACAGAGACAGGCAGATGCTAAGGTGACCACGACTATCCACCCTGAAAACCCCGGAGCGCCCCGTTCCCCCGCCATGGGTGCGGCGGGTTTCTTGGCTGCTCGCTGCAGCGGGATCCCCCACACGCACAGGCGCACTGTCCAGTATCATCCCTCATAACGGCGCCCACCTATGACAAGCTATGCAAACAGATGCCATTCCAGGAAATGCTGCCCAAGGCGAGCTTTGTGCGTTGCTTCGCGCCTGCAAGGCCAGAGGGCCGGCGAAAGAGCCATGCATGGGGCATGGCTGGGTCATGCATTGAGCCCCGCAGTTGCGGCTGCATTCGCAATGCCGGCGCCGGGCGGAGGGGTTGGGAGGTACACGGGCGCCGATAATCGTATAAAGGGTGTCAGAAGTTCATCGTTTGACACAGCTGCACGCTGGAACGCCTGGCCGCCGCCGCGTCGAGCGGCGCCGCGGCGGTCCGGGGGCCTGGGAGAGGCAGGGCGGCGCGCGGGCTCACGGGCGCGCGCACACAGCAGGGCCCTGGCAGTCGGCTGATAAAGGAGCTTTCGCGTCACAAGGGTGTGCGGGCGGCGAGGCAGCCGCCTGGGATGCAGAGAGGTATTCAAATGAAACAGGCTTTTGCCCCGTGTCCCGTGCCGCGCGAGCGAGCGCGGCGCTCGCTTCAGCCGCTTAAGAGTCTGAGCAGAGGTCAAGCAGCTGCTCAGCGGGACAGCCCCGGATACGCAGGGGTGCGTCAAAACAACACTCCAGGAAAGGGCACGCCGGCGTGCGAGAGCAGCTGCCCCTGCTGCGCCGCCTGCAGCTGCTGCAGGTGCTGCAGCTGCAGCAGCTGCTGCTGGCGCCGCTGCAGCTGCACCGCTTGTAGCCACTGCGCGTCGGCCGCCTGCGCCTGCGCCTGCGCAACGATCACGTCGCCGGCGGCGCTCACGCAGCTGCCCGCGCTGTGCCACCCCACAGGCTGCGACGCGGCAGCCACGCCGCCGGGCGGGGCCCAATTGAAGGAGCCGACGCCGGCGCCGGCGCCGCACGCGTCCTGCCCGAGGGGGGTCGCCCACAGGTCGATGGCTCCGATGCAGCTGCCGGCGCTGTTCCAGGCCTGCTGGTGCGCCGCCGGCTGCGCCTGCATCAGCAGAGAGGGCGCTGAATACAGCAGATTGTTGGGCGCCGAGCAAGAGCCCAGGCTGCCGCCAAATGCAGCGGTCGGCCCCGGCCTCCCGCGGCGGCGCCGCGACGCCCCGGCCGAGCCGGCTGCCTCAGGGATGCACGGCAGCTGCGCGGCACCTGCCGCCGCGCCGTCGTCGCCAATGGGCGCCTGTCCTGGAAAGTCCCTGCGGGCAGCATGCAGCTTCTTGCTTGTCTGCTCGATGCCCGCAGGCGCGGCGCCGCCTCCGGCGGCGCGCTTCTCCCCAGCCTGCGCCGCTC